>NC_142670.1:28674981-28789981 GCF_964200805.1 Pocillopora damicornis | reverse complement strand
ACACCTTGTTATTTTCACGCAACCGCTCGGAGAAAAGATAAAAATGACGAGGAGAGAGAGAAAATTAGCGAAATAGAAAGCCACAATATTATAGTTTAATATTTCAGAGGTACATGGAGTGCTTTTTCCGTAGAGAATCCGCACGATGGTAAAACATTCGAAAATTACACTCGATTTGAGTGGGGTGTTGAAGTGGGCGTGGTCACTACATTCATGTTAAGACTATTTGTACCCCATGAGTTTGATATGCATCTTGTAACTTGCACTAAGAGAAATTACCGTGAGCCTTATGATTGCAGTCGCAGCGCGCTCGATAAAATCTGTGAAATTTACACTTACCGTATTTACTTGGATATAAGCCGATCCTGGCTATAAGCCGAGACCCCAAACTTCCAATTTGTAAACTCAGCGGCATCATCACGAAAAATTAAACCAAAACATTCGGCTATAGGCTGAGACCTATTTAAGAACGCAATTTTCATAAAAAGACAGAGACTTCACAAAAGAAACTAACTGACTGTCATGAATATTTAGAAGGATCGAAAAGTATAAGAAGGAAAGATTTATCTCTCCGGAAACACACGTAATTGCACAGCGTTAACCGATAATTAATTAATATTAATTTAGGCTACTGAACTGAAAGCGACATATCACAGTCAACATGAATTTAATGTGATCCTACCGAGTCAATAAAACTTAGTAAACGCCACTAAGTAAACAATCTGAGATGAGGAAATGGATGATGAATTCGATACCGACAGTAGGGCGACGAGCAGTAAGAACAGGTCGCTTCAACTACAAACAAACGGCTCCTTTAAGAGCCACCACAAAATAAAAAAGTTTATGACCAACATGCTGTACCCTGAGTTTATTTTATTTATTTTCGCTCGGCTTATAAACCAATTCGTGCTCATTCATCATTTTTCTAATAAGTCGAAAAAGTTTTGTTTTAGGAAAAATCTCGGCTATAGGCCGAACCCTCTTCTATAGATCAGATTTTACCAAATATTGGCGTGAATTTGTGTAAAAATCGCTCGGCTTATAGCCAAATAAATACGGTATAATAGCTGTCCACACGGATTGTCTGGCCAAAAATAAATTCTGGCAGGTGGCGACTTATTCTGAAACATGTGTCCTAAATCCTTTTCAGGGGAAAAATATGAAAGAAAACGTTTTTTCTACAGGTGGTCGAGGGGACCGCTAGCACCGAGTATACCTCAGGCTCCTTGCGTTAGGCCCAGCATTCAATGCGCGGTGAGCCATCCATTTAGGTAGAAACCCATTCAATTTAAAGTGAGCCATTCAATGGTGACCCATCCAATTTGGTGAGCAATTCAATAGTGAGCCATTCAATTTGGTACTACTAATTTTGACACAATCCACCCGCCAAAGTTACATACTATGAACGTATCTTCTTTGAACAAATGTTTGCGATTCGAGATGATTGATATTTGTTGCTGAACTCTGACTAATTCTAAGACAGGAGACGTACCGTTCCTAACACATTCGTGACAAAAAATACTTTTCTGCTCTCTTCAATACATTTTTGTTCTACAATCTTTGATACGTTTTTGCTTTGTGAAGACATTTGTTTGTCTTTCATTAGTTTTTGAGATAGTGGCCAAGTTTGTGCGGTCAAGATGGCTTGATATCAGCCTCGTTGTTTTTTATGCTGTTATATATGGACCAAGACGAATTTTGAAAATATTTGACCCCTCTACGCCTGTGGTGGGGGGGGGGGGGGGGGGGGGGAAGGAGAGCGCTGTTGGGTGATTTGAAAAGACAAGCATCCAGCGAACGACATCAGCGTTTTACATGCTTTTATTTTATTTGGTTAAAACGATTACAGTTTCAACTCGTTTACTGATTGAGAGGGCTAAATAGCCTCATGTCATATGGAAATGACTTCTCACTGTGAAAACAAAATGAAAGACGAGAGTCAGGTAACATAAACGCAACTTGTAAAACGAAGCTATCGATGAATAAATATCTCGAACTAAAAGCGAGTAGACCACTCGCATATACCTGCTTCCCAGCTAATGTGCTTACCGTTAGTTTGATTTTGCAATAGCTGCTTATGATACGTTCCATTTTTTTTTGATTGGCTAATGAATTTGTTTCGATTTTAGTAAATGGTCATTGTAACTCGTGCCACCCAACTGCACCATAAAAAGACCATAGTGGGCTCTCGTGGGTTCTTTTGGGTCTCTTTCATTGTCCTGATTGGCTTAAGTGATGGCTCTAGCTTGGTCTTACGGGACTCAGTCGAATCTCGCTTTAAACCCATTTGACCAGTTAAGTTGGTTGGTTCGTTTTATCTGCAATGTGACACTTATAGAAACCTCACCATCTGACAACAGACTTCCCACGGTTGGAAACAGGAGTCACCTGTCGGGGGGAGCCCAGAGGAACAAAACGGTCCTTCCTCACAATCGAACATGCATGCCATTCGCTTCTCCTGATGGTGTGTTTCTGCTGATAAACGGATGAGTTTAGCTATAGATTTTAAGATTATTTGAATACATCCAGCTGAGTTGCTCTGAATGAATCTTTTAAAAAAGATAACGTGGCTTTACGAATAAAGAACGATTTCTTAGACTACTGGACGAGACTACTGTTTCTTTTTTCCACTTTAAGTTCTCATTGGCTGATAATAACACATACCTTTCTAATAATTGTGATAGAAAAAATCAACACAAGAAAAGCTCACCACCTTCAAGCGAATCATCAAGGATTTTTCCGCCCAAAACCATGCCACTTAACAACACAAAAATGAAGAACTTTGCTAGAATAAACATCTTGAGCAACTACAGAGAAAAAGATACATTCAGCAAACAATTAGTCACACCCTACATGAACAAAAAACGACAAACAGATGGGCTAGCTTAGCCAAATGGGACAGTTGCAAAAAGTACTTGATCCGTTTTACGCGCTTATTTGGTCGATCTATGACCCAGCACTTGGTAGAAGGCTTGATATTCCATAGCTGCGTATTTATTCTACCTGCAACAACCAATCAGGCTACCAAAGCTTCTCCTCTGAACGTTTCTGAGAGTCTTGTTAATTTATTTATTTATACTTATTGAAAAGGAAAATTCAGGAACACAAAAACCGACAGAAAAACAAAACCACAATGTTCCCTCCCTCGGCTTCAGAGCCGGGTCAGAGACGACGTAATTAAAAGGTTGCCCTTTCGTTAAATCTTAAGAGCGATGGTCAGGAAATATCGACCAAAATCTTAATTTCGTGGCAAGAGTTGAAAAATTGCTTTCTTTCGTTTTTTTTTTCCATAAATAGCTTTTAGGTGGATAAGATACCTGATGTGGATTGTTCCCGCCAAAAGCTTTTTATTTTTTAGAAAAATTAGAATATCGGTTTTTGTGGTCGGAGTCACAAAATTGGCTAATCATTTACGTGAAATTTGCATACATCAACTTGCCTCTCGTTCGCAAACAAAGTCGCACAGAGAAATTTGGACACTTTATTTCAACAGAATCACTGTTCTTCTTTTACTAGAAGATTCTTTTAGAGCAAAAGCGACACTCGCCGAGCAGAAATTATTCAAAAATGAGGAATAGGTTTTATGGATAACAAAAACTCCGTTTTGTTATTGATTTTCGACGGCAATATTGCACATGTGGTATAACTCCAAATTGACTTCATTCTATTTAAATCCCACATTTAGACATACATCTAAAACATACCTGGGAATTAGCTTGGGTTATTGAATGAAATCTCTATAAGGCGGTATCGAAGTTAAGGAATTTTCATGGTGGGTTGACGGTAATTGTGTAAACACTTCCAGTTTCGAAATCCATGAAAGTGGATATTTGATCCCCAAATACTCATTTTTCTTAATCCTTGTAGGTTTTACAGTTGCAAAGTTGCGTTTTTACTTAAAGAGTGAGATAGAAAAGCCAAACTGGGTGAATTTTAGCCATTTTGAAACACTAAACTCTATCGACCGAAGACTCCGCGTGACGAATTGTTTCGTGACTAAACGTGATATTGGGGAGTCGACCAGTCACGGAATCACAATATTAACACTGCATTTCTTGACGGCGTACGAGAACAGTGTAAGGTATAATTGAAAGAGTAAAACAGCAAGTTTTGGAAAATATGGCTCTCAAAACTCGGTTGCCATGGTAACGTCAATGCTGACGTACAAGTCACGACGACTTTAAAATGTCCCCAGATGATTTTTAGGAAAAGTCGCTAGGTTTGGTGCTCAAAGCTTGAGCGGTTTTGAAGTTATTCAACTTTTAAGCAAAGGGGGGCTTCAAACCCTTCCCGGTCTAAATAGGATTAAGGGTGTGAATAAAATAGAAAAACGTATGGAATGCCACGAGTAAACGTAAAAGCTAAACCTCGCTCAACTTTTACGTTTACGTGCGACCTTTCAAACATTGCCTCTATTTAAATTACGCGCCTAAAAGCTACGTGTGTATGCACGTGAAATTTACGCGACAGTGGGAATCCACCCTTATTCACCTACCTAGACGCGAGCAGTAACCAATAAGAGAGCACTCATGTAGTAGGCAGTCGAGTAACATTCATAATACACCTACGCCAGGCGCGCAACAAAATTATTTCCCTTTTTCACTTTCTTATTTTACCCTGAAATCAGTCTTGAGGTACCGCTTTGCCTCCTTTAAAGCTTCCTTTTGTGTTTTTGCCCATGTAAGACCCATTCCGTTTTCCCCGAGCTGGTGCACAACGTTCGCAAGATCTTCAAATGCCTGCGCACCAGAACAGCTTACGTAATCTAACTCTTGCAATGACTTGCGAGTCGAAGCGGAACAAACATACAGAATTCTTAGCAGAATACTGCGACTCATGGGTGTGAAATCATGCTCGGCAGAATATTTTTGGTACTGGCAAACGATTCGTTCAGGTATCATGTTCCGTACCACATTTGGAACTTGGACGGCCTCGTTAGTTGACAATGTTATTGTCTTGGCTCCGAATGGAAGATCTTAAATTACATGGGAGCTTGTGATAAAGTCTAGGAAATGCGCTAATTTTGCTTCAGGTATGAATGACTTCGTTTGTGCATTGGTAGGCACCAGTTTTCCACTGCCATGGACTGCAGCATGCTGCTTAGCGACCTTAAACCGATAACTTGTCAGGCCTGGGATTCACTATTGAATTGTTGCCAAGCTAATCTTATCCGCCATAATGGACAATATCTGCCTGCGAGAATCCCTTTCGTTTGCATTTTTGTAGCAGTTTGCCAGCGTGTACATCAATTCTTTATCTAAACCACTAGAACAAGTGTGATTTCCAGTTTCATTTTGTTTTGAGGACACAATAGGTTCCCAGAGAAGATCTGGATCATTAGGCGCTATTTCACCAAGAACAGCTGAAACCGCTTGCTTGGCTTTGCGCTCATGCAGTTGTCTAGTCCTTCCACTGGCATCGTTCCAAGGTGTCTTTAGGGTGTACCTAATAGGACTAACGTCTCGACTTCTTAAGAAACTGTTAAGGTGGTCAATAGGTTCTTCCGACTTCATTCCTGTAGTGCTTGTCTCATTTTCTTCTAGGAGGGTTGATGGTAAATATAATGACGTTTCTTGCTCTACAGTCTGGGAGCAAATGTCATAAAATAAGGTCCCGTGTGAAGTTCGTGCTGAAAGCAAGCACCTACTGTAAAAGTGTTCATTAGGTCCTACTAAACATGAAAAGTTTTGGTGCCAGCTTTGCCACTTGCTCAGACGGCTTTTAAGGGGGGGGGGGGGGGTTAAATTCTGACCCATGAAATCCAGCGTGAAAACGAGGCTAAAACACATAATTCCTCATAACTTTGTTAATAACAGACGAAAATACACCAGACTTGCTCACATGATTGGGCATGATCCTCCCTGTTAGTTTATGCTAATTTACATAGGTCACGTGACCTTACGCATGAAAGCGAGGCTGAAACACATAATTTACTATAAATTTGTCAAAAAAAAATCCTTATCATGCCAAACTTGCTCACCTTAGTCAGTTAGACATCTTGCATCGATTGGTGCCACTTTGTAGTGTCACGTGACCCCATACATGGAAATGAGGCTGGATTGCAAAACACGCCAAAGGTGAACACATCATCCAGGACAATAACGTTGACTCATTGTAATTCATATTAATGCTGTATGTATAGCATTTGAATGAAAAAAATAAAAGCTAAAAAGCTGCAATGATTATGTATTTCGTGTGGCTTAGATGACTTTATTATGAGCGATTTCTACAATCCTATTTCGCAATGGGAGACAAGTCGTTGTGGCATGGGGAACGGAATGTGAGGCAACGCACAGAGACGTCAGGCATTTACGAAGTACACAAGAAGAAGCCGACACAAAGATTATTTTACATGCTCTGAATGCCTCTGCTCAAGGTGCTACCCAACTATCTATATATTCTCCTGACACTGATGTTCTTGTTTTGGCTCTCCGACGGTATCCAGATTTGTGCTCCGACCCTTGCTTTGTTACTGGAACCGGCAGTAGTCGTAGAGTTATCAACTTGAAGTCAATCGCAGACGCCCTTGGGCCCACTAAGACGGCTGCGCTGCCAGCGTTTCATGCGTTGACCGGAGCAGATGTTACTGGGAGTTTCTCTGGAAAGGGAAAAGCCATTTGTTGGGATGAGCTTGATAACACCAGCACTCCTATCTTGCAAGCTCTTGCTAACCTCGGTTGTGGGGAACAGCCAGATGACGGCACAAGATGTAGAGTGGAACAGCTGGTTTGTCGGATGTACCAACCAAAGACAGACATCAAAACTGTCAAAGCCCTCAGATGGTCCCTCTTTAAGAAAAATCAAGCTGAGTCTGAGAGGTTGCCGCCCACACAAGCTGCTCTCCATCAAGCCATACTGAGAGCGCACTACCAGCTTCTTGTTTGGAACAACGATCATGTAACAAACCCGGTGTTGCCCTCACCAGAAGGCTATGGATGGCAAGATGAAGATGGAAAGTGGGTACCAGTCATGAAAAATCTTCCACCAGCTCCAGAGGCAATTATACAGCTTGTCCGATGCAAGTGCGCCAAGTCCCTTGCTCTAACAACCGTTGTCGGTGTCAAAAAGCCGGACTTGTCTGTACTGATCTCTGTCTGTGCTCTGAAGATTGCCAGAACGAGTATGCTGAAAGTGATGATGAGTATGATGAAGACGAAGTCGAACAGGAAATTCCATAGGAATGGACAACAGAACAATGTATATAGATATTCAGTAATACTTTCATGACTGTATGTATAAAACAGCAGTGGTCGCTATTTTCATTTTCTGCCCTTGTTACAATATACATGCGAAAATGAATACATGGAACCAGTATCATAAGTTGGCAAAATTATTGATTATGTGTACAAGATAAATTCTCAAATGGAGCCTCCGCAGTATATGCTTTATCCGTCTTGTCCCTGTGCTATGGGCCATAGGACAATGATTAGTTGAAGTTTTTATATCTGAAATCGGATAACCAGATATGTATCTGCCTAGTAGTTGTTAATACATTTGGCAGGACAAATGCCATCCTACACGATGCTACCAGATATATCCAGCCTCGTTTCCATGTATGGGGTCACGTGACACTACAAAGTGGCACCAATCGATGCAAGATGTCTAACTGACTAAGGTGAGCAAGTTTGGCATGATAAGGATTTTTTTTGACAAATTTATAGTGAATTATGTGTTTCAGCCTCGCTTTCATGCGTAAGGTCACGTGACCTATGTTAATTAACATAAACCAACAGGGAGGATCATGCCCAATCATGTGAGCAAGTCTGGTGTATTTTCGTCTGTTATTAACAAAGTTATGAGGAATTATGTGTTTTAGCCTCGTTTCCATGCTAGATTTCATGGATCAGAATTTAACCCCCCTTAAAAGCCGTCTGAGCAAGTTGCAAAGCTGGCACCAAAACTTTTCATGTTTAGTAGGTCCTAATGAACACTTTTACACTGGGTGCTTGCTTTCAGCACGAACTTCACACGGGACCACATTTGCTCCCAGACTACTAGTAAGTCACGTGCTACCACCGAACAAGGAGTACTTGCAGCAATTCGAAGGTTACACATCACGCCCTAGACAAGGACGCAAAATAAATATAACGTAAACTGTATTGAAAAAAATTAATTGGGTACATAATTATCAAAGTTAACCAACACTTAGACAAAGATCAATAATCCCTCCTGATCTTTGTTGCCTTTATTATGGACTAAAAATAAGACCTTTTTTTGCTGCCTTCATTTATGATAAAAAGTGCCTAATTTATTACATAAAATATCTTTCATTATGACAAACAAGTACGAACTTTAAAGCGAGTGGTAAAGGAACCCGGAGTGGTATATTGGAAACCCGAAGCGTTTTTCTGGGCGTTATTCACCGTATCCTTAACCTTGAGAAAATCACATGAACTCGTATCCCTGGCGGTATAAAGTGGAGGGATGCGTGTGTGTAGGTGGGGGCAAGTGGAAGCAAAAATGCAGTTTTTTTAAATGAACCCTTTATTCTTAAAAGAACAATTTGGCCTCAGCTTACCATCGCGGACTACGTGGTCTTTAACTTGTTGCCACTGCTTCAAGTTCTCAGATTTTGGTGAGAATAAAAATAGAAAATCCGCTGAATAAATTTAAACTGTGTGCAGACGCAAGGGCGACATAAAATGCACGGGGTATTAAACCTCTTCATTATCTGCGGAACTCAGGAAAAACTGACGTAGAAAGCACAAAATAAGCATATGGCATTGTTTTCTTGGATACCAGCACACAGTTTGAGGTCTACGAAATCGGTTACTTTGTGCTCTCTATCCTTATTCGTTACATTTTAAGGAAAGGCAGCAAGGAAACGGGGCCTGCTCATGCAGATTTTATGATGATAAGGTCCCTATCCATTTTTTTTTTTATCTTTTTTGCCCCGCGGGCCTTGTTTGGTGCCACTGTTAATAACACTATTTCCATTGAGTGCCAGTTCAGAACTTACAGAAGTCTCAATGGTCTCAGTTTCCTCGTAAGAAAGGTTCTTGGTCTCCGGAAGCTTTGTGGGCAGCTCCCCTATTTTCTGCATGTCGAGATTAACCCGGCAGTTGCGACAAATCCCTGTTGAGTGAATCGATGAAAATACAGGTTTTTGCTGATACGATATAATCACTATTCTGAACAAGTACGGTCTTAATTTACACAAGTAAGGGAACTGAACCCAAATGATAGATTTTCCTGCCCTTTCATATACTTCAACTCTTCAATTCTCTACCCTTTGATATACCTGAAGCCTGATAAAGGTACCCTTTAGGGGCTGAGTCTCCCTGTAACTATCTATAGACCATCAGGGAATCTGCTTTAAAAAGCTGTAATTTTAGGAGTCCGGTGAAGGCTTCTAAATTTACCTTTTTGCTGCTACAATCACTAATATAAAATGTTAGAATAATGAAAGGAAAAGAAACACGTAAATAAACAAAGGCTATTGAATTTGCGACCTTCACGGCTACTTAATTATTGAAAAAGTCAAAATAAAAAAAAAAAGAAAAGTGCTTACAAAGTGCTTTAATTGAAGTGTCAGATTGGACCGCCATTTTAGAGCTGGTCTGATGAAAAGATGAAAAATGATGTATACATATCTGAACCAACTGGAATAAAAATTCCCAGTTTCTTCCATATCAAATAACAAGCACTTTTGCCAAGTCCTCTTTCTGCCTTTGCGTGTTTTTGGGCTTGCCGCCGTGCTTCGAGATTGGCGGAGGAACTCGGCACAGATTCGATCCTCGACGCCACCCAATACCAAGGGATGAGCAGTGCCGGGGACAAATTGTTAATTCCGAAAGGTCTAACTCCGAAGAAAAGGATGTAGATACTCTTCCCAAAATAAGTACGATTTCGGTTTCTACGTCAGTTATTGACAAGTAAGACTTATGACCCGCGATGTCTCTTTTGCAGTTCAGAAATGGAATAAGCTCAGTTGATCTGCTCCTATCTCTGGGGTCATAAGAGCAAGAACCGCCGAATAAGGAGCTAAAAGTACTCAACTTCCATGATGACACAAAACTGGCAAAATAAATTCACTCCAACTTCGCTAATTTTTTCCTCTTTGCATTTAATTGACTAATTCAATTTACCACGGCTAGTAAACTGCTTCGAGCTTTAGCCAACTCTGTCATTTCTTCAACAAATAATAAAAATGAATCCTCACAATTGAAGAAAATATCAATTTAAAAAGCATCTATGATTTTTTTCTTCCTGTTCCGATTCTTCTGAAACCAAAGTATAAAAGTTAAACAGGTTAGCCGAGAGCTAATCAAATTACATCCTGATATTTATCAGGGAAAACATCTTACACTGAAAAGGAAAACTCTCACCTTAACAATGAGAAAAAATAACCCCTCTTTGGCCGATTGCCTTTTTTTCAATAAAAAAGGACGAAAAGCTCACACCAGAATCGTTTTCAGTACGCTTTCGTGTATATTCCGGCCTGCTGTGTAAAAACTCCGCTTGACGTTACGGTCACGCAACAAGAATTGTTTACTCAGTCGTTGTAAAAAATTTGAATGAATTACTGTCATTTCAAAACCTTCGCGTGAGGCGCTGTAAAGGAAACCCGTGCTGATTCTAACATATTATAGAGGAAAACCTTAAATCCCTCTAATGACATAGTTAAAAGGAAAATCTGAATTATACCACATAGTGAAAAAAACATTTGAATTAAGGAGGTATTTGCGGGATTTTTCACGTTTGAAAATACAGCACTTTCCTGCGCCTTGTTTGCTATTTATGAACAACAATAAAGATAAGTCATATAGTTTCTGGGAAAGTACGGCACTCACTCTATCAAAATTCGGTGTCATGATCCTTTGAATCGTTTTTCCTTGAAGACCAAAAGTCAGTTTAAAATATCAATTTCACATTTGCTTGCGGGACCTTTCGGGATCGTCGCGGGTCAAATTCGTTTTTCTCAGTTTTCTCAGAATTAAAGCGCTCCGGAAGAAAAAGAAATACATTAAATTTCTTCTATTCTTAGTAGCTTTTTATAGTCAGAAAATAAGCGAAATTCATTTTTCAACTCTCGCCACTCAATGGTCGATATTTCCTGACCGTCGCTCTTAACCTGTTATTTGTTAGTTTACCGTTTTCCATCGATTGAATGCGTTTTAAAGGAAACTAGCTCTTGGGCGTTATCCAATATATCAGTCTAAAACCTGGAATCGCCAGTAACACCGTTTTAGCTAAGCCATGGGAAAGTTAGGGTAAATTCTTATATACACTTAACTGTTAAATGTTTTCCTCACTTGTCACAGGAACGATCAACTCAAAGTCCTCAAACTTCCTTCAGTTGAAGAATAGCTTGTGGAGAACGGGGTGCTTCGGTTTTATGAGTGAGGTAGTGGTTACCAGGGATACTTGATGGCGAATTAAGAATGCTTCTATGAAAACGGTATGAGAATAACGCATCAAATATTTTTGCTGGAAGCTAGGAACAGTTTTTTTTTGATCGATCAATGACACATGTTTCCATATTTTGCTTCGATGATAGCATCATACGTACTCCAAATTAATGTGGGTTTTTTTTTTCCAGTCGCAAGAACCAGTCACCATGAAATGTACATCCCTTTGAATACATCCTTAGTTTAAGCTTTCATATATCTGTTTGTCAAAAACGAGCTAACAGATCTATAAAGTTGTCGTTAGTTTTATACATGTAAGAAAATAGTAATCTTGATAAGCCGATTTCAATTCGAATTCATCGTGTCTTGCGGCTTTTTTTTGGCATAAGTATGCATTTTGTAATCACTTACTCATTTTGTTAAAACAGCTGCGGCATTTTGTAATAAATACGACCTACACACTTCGTAATTAGAGCTCCGACATGTAATAATCGTCCGTCTACGCAATTTGTAATAACATCTTGACGGAATTGTACTAATCTCGACTTTATCATAAAAGCATCTAAGCAAAAAAGAAAAAAAAAATATATTTTTGAATTTAGTGACGAGATATGACTATGCGTAAATTATTTCAAAATGCGTGGTTATTACAAAATGCCGCAGAACACACTGAATTTGCCGCACAGTTTCGGGCACGTCTAGTAAAAAGTAAGGTGGACGTGGTGTTGCCATTGATGGCAATTTCTTGTGTAGAGAAGATTGCAACCTAAAAAGCAATGAACTCCCGAAAATTAGCTTTTCTTCAGTTCTTAATTGTGATACTTTTTTTCCACTTTTGATATGGCTTGAAGAATTATAAAAGAAACGCAAAACAAAACAAAACAAAAAAAAACAAGCTTTCAACAAAGGAGATCAATTGCGTAATGAAAGAATTTTTCTCAAACATAAAAGTTTTTTTGTTTCAGACTCGATCTAGCTCTTAATTTCAATACATCGCTTCTCATCCTTAAGGATCTTGATTAGGGTTTTATTGTATTGTTTTTCATTTTTTTTTACCACAATTTTGACCGACATAACAAACAGGTGTTATACAAATTGAAAACTCATGGTGATATCAAAACCTATTTTTCCATCAAAATCATATTAATTCAATTTTCCCAAAGGATCTTACGTTACTAAAGGAAATTAGTTATCTCCAAGGAAAATGGCGTTCTGTTCGGGAGGTACTTTCTTGTGGCATTCTTTTCGCCTAGAATATCATGTTTAACTTGGTTTCTTTGATAGATTTCCACTTCTCAGCAAATAAATAGCAAAGCTTGTAGACAGACAGGTTTATTCGAGGATGAAGGGGGCAATTTTCTAGAGAAACTGCGGTGCTGCGTCGTTGGGGAAATTTAAAAGGATAACTTAGCTTTATCAACTGAGTTGATAACGTAAATTGACACCGTAAAGAGTTAATAAGCAAACGTTTTAAGCGTTATAGCCTTTTGTCAGAGCGAATGACACAAACAGTCTCACGTCAGTGTAAAGAAAAATGTAAGAGCTATTTCCCAGTCAATTTACTTAAACGTATAAGAACTTAAACTTCTCGTCATTTATTTTTTATCCCTGAAGGGAATCAACATTATAACGTATATAACATTCCTAACGTACTAAAAAGAATCATTTACTTTTACTGAAGTGTAATACACATTCTATTTCTTTCAAAATGAACAGAATATTTTCAACAAAGCTTCTTTTGCTGATCAACAATGACCCCAGATTCGGTTCTACTTGTAAACTCCCAACTCTGCTGACATTACCTATTGGTTTAACAAAACGAAACTGCAGGTATTTAAGAGCTTTACCATTTAAGAAGCGAAAAAACGCACTAAGAACCCTACACTGTGCCCTGGTAAGGGACTGGTCATTAAACAACAAAAAGGGGGGAGGGGGGGGGAGGGGGGGATGGTTAATGGGAGGTTGAAATAGTATAGCTCCATTTTCTGCATTAAAAAAAACACACACACACACAACCCACGATTTCTCCATTCGCTGTGACGAAGGGCTAACCCTCGAAACGTCAACTTTGAAACTCCTAACGAACAATAAGAGGACGAGTAAACAAAGAGAAAACGCTGTAAAATCCAAAGATTTTAATGGAATTTCTCGAAAGTGGCGACGAGACAAGTGAAATAGATCGGAATGATAGTTTTCATTCTGTGCAAACTATTGAATATTATGGAGAAAAAAAATGTTTTAGTTAAATTTTGTTTTTTGTTGAATGAGTGCTCTGTGTCAGAACCCACCCCAAAAATTTTCTCGACTGGAGAAGCAATTTTTCCAAGATATATCAGATTACTAACGACGACGAATTCAGGCAATTTTTATTTAAAATATTACACAAGATAATCATTATCATAAAAGAACTCAAGAAATTTGATATTGCAACCAACGACCATTGCAATTTCTGCTCCAGGGCAGATTCCACAACGAACACATTTCTAGAGTCTGATGTCTCTATTTCAACATATTCAAGTAACATAAAGGAGTTTAACGATATACACAAATTGAATGTGAGTCCTCAGGACAGAAGTTCTTATTCAATTGGACTGATGAAATAGCTTCGTTGACCTCCATCCATGAGCACAGACTGGATCTTCTCTTGCTTCTCATGGAACACTATGCTTTTTCGTGTAAGGTTTTTCTGAGAACCCCAATATTCTTGAACTTCAAACCAAACTCCATACGCAATGGAAAATTGAATATTGTTTATTGACTTGATTTTGCAATTTCCCCCCTTATTATAGAAAATAATGTAGCAATGCAATAAACCAAAGGTGGGTAATGTCAAATCTGTAAATGTTGCAAGTAGCGTAAGTAATCGAATTATATAGCAAGTGGCTTTACTAATCATACTTTTGTGTAAGTAGTTTAGGGTTAGTATATTAACTATTACAGGCGTTTGCGCACTCAGATTGCGTCTCATTGCCGGTAGCGTTATTTTCGTTGTGGCGGTGAAAGCGGCACAAATTGGCAAAATTTGACGGAACATTCTGCAAAAATTAATCCGTTCCTTTTTCCTTTTACCATAGGTAAATTTAATTTGATTTATTCTGAAGGTGTAGAATTACTTTTTGTACGTATTTGTCGCATATTCAGTGGTTCTCACGGACAATCGCAATGACTGTTTTCTTTTTAGTATGTAATTTAAGACCGGGGTTTTCGAGAAGGTCAAATTTGATGTTCGTCGTAGTAAGAAGCCTTTCAAAGATTTGGATGACCGTTTTGATCCTTCTTGAAAAGCACTAACCAAACGCTCTCCAACGGTACTCGATATGTACAAGATGGTCGTTTCACGATTAACCAACGCGATAAAAGCCAGTAATGTGTAAATTGAGAACCTTCATATCTTGCAAATTTTCGTCTGAACTTTCGAGGGAAAATCCAGGAGCAGAGTCTACAGATTATCAATTTCATGTCTCATTACCTCATGTGGGACGTCGAGGGTCTGGTACGAGCTTTATAGGGGAATGATTGGGATGCGTGGGGAAGGCTAGGGGTGGGATGAAGGGCGTTGTGTGGTCGGAGAAGGAGCACCAACATCCTGAGTTATTGCTCAAAGAGTTAGGATTTTTCCTCTCCTATCGTACGTATCAGGCTTCACAAAATAGGATAATAAGAAATTTACTAAATAACCTCTCTTGAAATTATTATCATGTAATATTTCTTTCTGACGGACCCCTTTTACCAAGAAACCTCTAAATGGCGAAAAAGAATTCTGGAGGAAGCCATAGGGGTAGGTTTCACTCAAATGTTGCATCTTCCTAAGAGACCTAAATGGCCTCTTCAATAAGTTTACACATGTAATGTGTTTGTAGTCGTGCCCTGTTCTCTGCCATATTTAAAAGTATATTTATTCTTTGTTAAGAGAGGGTGGGGTTTGTGGTGCATGTGACTGGGGATGGGGTGAGGGTATTTATTACTCTTCCCAAGATTTGTGTCAACATGCATCCATAATTTAATACCCAGGCCCTTTTCGGCTCTGCTGTCAGGGTGAGGCAGGACTCCCACAGGGACCTCCTAGGCATTTGACATGATTGATACGCATTACTAACATTATCAATGCACCTTCAATATGTAAACTGTACCTGTTTGACTTCTGTTAACTAGTAGTTTGGAATGTGACGGCAATGTGATTGTATTAAGGCAACAACTCTGCTTTGATCATTGATCACATCATTATGGTACAAATCTTGATCAAGGATATCTCATAGACAATTATGACAGAAATATACCAAGTCCAATTTTTCCTTCCTAATTGTTTTTTATTTTCCTAATATTTATTGGACCTCTTCCAAGATTCATTGCATTTAGACTAAGTACTCATGAAAGACTGTGTTTCCCTTGCAACAATCAGTATTTGACAAGAAACACAATCATTTTCAAGGTAATTAGCTATGTTGACTGGGGGGGGGGGGGGTGGTAGAAGAAAGTTGGCATGGTTGCAAATAAAAACTTTGACCCATGTCACCTTCAATTCTTTTCCTTAAAACCTAAAAAAAACCATCTGAATTGCCACCTAGGAAAATGGCCTGGAGTAAAGGAACTTAACCTGAAGGTGTAATTGAACTTGCAACCTGCATTTTTAAACCTTGTGTTTTGAATCCATCAGAGTTCAAGTTCAAAAGACATCATTACCATGTCTTTAAATATGAAGTTGGTAATGATAGGTTTTTGTTCTATGAGCTTAAAACCAAACTTCCTATAGAGTCTGACAGCTGGTCCTTGAGCATTTGAAGTTTTCAAAACAATTTTCTCAAGACCCTGCTGCCTGGAATGCTTAAGAAGTTCTTCTAGCAATTTGCTCGCGACTCCCATTTTTCGACAAGTTTTGGAGACAGACATTCGCTGAAGCTCTGCTATTCCTGGTTTGTGGTCTTCATTCTGAATGAGTCCCACCATTCCAACAATTTTACCATTCCATTCAGCAACCCACATGTGACAGCCTTTGTTAGACATGTAGGTCTTTTCAATGTCCAACAAGTCTGTTTTTAGGCAATGGTTGATGAACTTCCACATTTCAAGGTAGATAAAGACATACAAAAGAGCCCATAAAACAAGAGAGAGGAACAAACATGCTACCAAAAGCATGATAGACCACCTTAAAGAGGCCATGACAGCAAAAATGGTTACCATGGTAATGTACCAAAACAGATTTGAAGAGATAAGATGGGTGATACTGCTGACAAGTTGCTGCATCCCTTGAGAAAAGATCTCTCTGCACTCCTCATAGTCTGGACTGTGATAGGATCGGATTTGTAGATGCCCTTCCATTTTGATCATTTACCTGAAAAAAAAAATTTCACTGACTGAATCTTTTATTAACAAGACTGATAAAATAAAAGAATTACATTCAGGTTTTAGTCAATCTGTATGACACCATTGCAACACAAGCAGGTAATAATTAACAACTCTTCACTGAAGTGGACATGGCTTGTGGTGGATATTTACCGAGCCAGACACTAAGGTTTTTCTGTAAAACAGAAAACCAAAGAGCTAATACAAAGTAAAAACCATATTTTTAAATTAAAAGTTAATAACACAACTCAATATAAAATAGAAGGAAACTACATTGGCACTCAGCCTCAAAAGTGTTTAAAACAAACAGAAAATTAATTGTAATAACCTGAATATCAACTAAAAGCTTACTTCTTGACCACCTCTGTAATTGAAATACATTGTGGCAAATAACTGGTTCACAATTACAAGTACAAGAACTGGTTAGCTTGGCTAAAACTAGTTTGAACAATAATTAGATTAAGCATCTTTAACTAAAATTCTTATGCAACAAGCATTATAATAATTATTGCGATGTATTATTGTGACATGTCAATTTAAATGGGGCATGCAAGGAACATTTAGCATATGAAACAGTGTGTGCATTAAACTTAATTATTACACATTCAATGCACTATCTCTTTTCTGATTGGCCAAAAGCTTACAGTGAATTTTCAAAATCAGTGTCTGGCTATATAATAATTTTGTCAAGGATGCTCAAGGTCATGGGTAGTCATGTTATATATGACTGCAGTGCATGAGTTCTAAGGGTAATCATGTCAAGTTCACATGCTTTGTGTTGCTTGATGATTTGTACATTTTTACATGTTTAGAAATAAATTATCAGTTCCACTTACTTTTGTGACCATTTTTTCCCCTTATTCAATGTATGATGAAACAAATTTTCAGATTCGGTTTCTTTGATAGTCAGAATAATCAAGGTCTTGGTAAGGGTTGATAACCCCTAACTATTATTGATTATTCTGGATATAACAAAAACCTCATCCAATAATTGTTTACAATTATTTGTACTGAAACAAATTTTCAGTGAAACAGGAGTGAGGAGTTATTTTTATTAGTATACACTGAAACAGTGAAATAACACAACACAAAAAGATCATCTTAACTCATTTATACCTGCAACAATTTCAATGATATTACCTTTGGGTACAAATCCTATGTGTGTTGCTCAGAGGTGAATTAGGCATAGGATATTCAGAGTTTGAGTAGCCAATCAAAGCATGCCTTTAACCATATCCACTGTTTAAAAATTAAATTTGAGTATTAAGCTTTTGCATAGAAATAGACCCATTCTCACTGTGACATCCATACATTTCTACAAGTCAACAATTTTACTTCTTCAAGGAAGAGCACATATTTAGCAAACTTTGTGAAATATTTGACAGGCATGGTGTGAACTTCTAGACTGTTTCAAAAGTTCTCTTTACAGATGAGGTGCAGCTTTGGAAAAGCATAATAACTAAACTGCCCCATTTCCTATTTGTCAATTTGAGTAGCACTCTGTTCATGGGCAGTTGTTAATTTCACTGGGAAAAGTCACAATTTAAGTGATCAGCCAGATTATCCATAATAGGGTTGATTTAGTTACAGAAATGTTTGGGCCCCTATTAACACTGTTCACAAACATTAATGTACAGATAAACGGTTCAGCTTAATTTGACAATTGTTTAGGAAGCAGTTTTGTTAAACAACGACTAAACTTTGTCTAAATAACCCGGCTTTGGAGTTAAACTAACTTTCTGATAACCATATTCAATCATCTGGTGCTATCAACACAAATAAACGAGCGATTAGGTCTGGGGGTAATCGTGACTGTTATCTATTTTGGTAATTGCCCAGGAGAATTGTGATAAAATTACGTCACGACTTCATAAAACAACAGATACGGACGGCGGCTTCAGCTGGTTGTCGTTTCATACCAGAGACTCGACGTTAAAGTTACTGAACGAACAAAAGTAAAATGAAAAGATAAAAGGAAGGAGTAAAAGAATTATTTAACGGTTCGCAACTCACTGAAGACAGGACCGAAATGAAAAAAGACATTACATTCCTCTTTACGTGCGTATGTGGAATGGGTGGCTCGCCATCAAATTTTACTTAAACCGTCGCAGCACGTAATCTGAAAGTTTCGTTTTTGATACCTTATAAGATTATGGGACTGGGTAATTTTACTTCTTTCGAGCAAAACGATCGGAATGACCGCAATCAAAATCAGTACCGAAGTACACATCGACGTACTCTGAGCATCGTTCCGAGTACAAGTTGTACCGTTACATCATTGATACAAACTGTTACATAGCAAACAACTATCCCGAGACTATCACACTAGAAAGCTACGTACCTTTATCATTCAAGAGCGAATATCGGTCTGTGCAAGATGGTTGTGCCCAATGAACCGGCTTGCGAGCGATCAGTTGCCCCAGCAGATAAATAGCCTTGCCAAGACAATTTGAGGTTTTAAATTTCTTTGCCGGAGGACCGAGCCATAAAAGCTAGTGATATGAATTCTAAATCTCCAAGATTTCCCGAGTCGACCGCTAAGAAAACTAGTTAAAATTGACTATGAGACCTCGAAAGTCTGGTTCGAGCTGTGCGTGAGATTGATCGGGTATGTGTGTGTGTGGGAGGGGAGGAGGGGGGAGAAGCACTTTTGCCGAGTTGAGTATCGAGTTGTTTCCCAAAGGGTTACAATTTTTTCCCTCTCATATCATATCAAACTGTTCAAATAAAACGTGTGTGTGTGTTGCTGAACCCAAGTTTTTTCTGCATCTAACCAAGAGTGCATTTTTAGTTGGGGGGTGGGGGGGGGGGGGTTGGGGTTTTAGGATGAGGACATTAGTGCCCAGGCACTTTTCGGTTCTGCTCTTAGGGCCGAAAAGACCTTAATAGACTGACCACTTTTAAATCTGAGCTCAAGACTTAAAGAGTTTTGATAATGTGGCTCAGATCTTTCTTTGAAATGAACTTTGATTGATATTCTATACTTGTTATGTTATTATTTAACTTCCAAGCGCTGTAAACCGTTGTGGATGCTTTGTAGAAACTGTGCCATATCAATATTTAATATTTTTATTATTTACCAGTTATTTCAATGTATCTGTTTGACTTTTATCATTTAGCAGTTTGGAATGTCTACTTTAAAGGGAGTCTCATTTTTCCATTCTAAAAAAGGAAAGTCCTACTTTTTATGTGACCATTTCAAAGATTCACTGTTGTAAGATTAACTCAGTGAGAAAGGGTGAGTTTTCGTATTAATTCAAGATGAGATGTGTTTTGTGGTGATCCCAATATCGCATGCAAAGGAAAATGAAAGATAATTTAGTCGTTATTTCCTGAAACGTTCTTTCATAATAAAGAATGAGAATCGAAGCAAATGAAGTTCACCCACAGAGCTTTGGATCGCACTAGATTCATTGTTATTGAACAAATAGATTATTCACGATGGTAAAACTCGGGTCAGACATGCCTGCACTTACAAGACATAACGCTGAAGTATAATGGTCACTTTGAACCTACAACTTTTCAACAACAACAAGCCTTTGGGCGATGACACGCGGAATGATGAAAGAGAGGTTTAAATGGGTAAAGGAATACCTTTACGTCAATATCATGTAAGGCAAATTCTCCCGTGATGCTTTGTCGTTGATTCAGCTTTTCTTTGAAGAACAATATTAATGATATGAAAATTCAAACCTGGAGAATTATATGAGGGGAGGAAATGACAAAGGGTGATGTAAAACGGCGGGAGCCAGTCAGTTAGTTATTGTGAGAAGCGCAGAAATGGGCTTTCCATATTTCATATGCAGTACTCTTGCTAACTCAGATTTGTTGCCCCCATTATAATGTTCCATGTTATTCAGTGACAGCAAATCATGGAATCTAAAAGTTGTGTGAGTGATTCTTTTACTGCTTTTCTCACTCCTCTGATTTCCCAACAGTACAGAAATGGGTTTAGACTGGAATTTACGAACACAATGGATGTTGTGTATCTCCTGCCAAGAATCTGAGCTGATTCGCTTAAAGGGATAAGAGACGGGAAAAATAACAAAAATGCATATGGAAGATAACAAGCGACTAAAGCCAACTGGAGCGACAGTGCTGCAGAAACAGTCTTTCGGTATCTTTGTATGTTCAGAGGAATTCCTACAAATTGATCGTTTTGATTATGGCCTTGGACTTGCGCTTGATGATGGCAGAGGCGAAGGAAGATCTTTACGTAGCAATAAAAGGAGGTAATCAAACAAACCACGACCCCTACTGACAAGACCCTAAAGGCAACTTTGGAATTCCAGACTTGTTTTAGAATAGACCCAGTTGCACAAAAAACCAAGATAAAGATTAAAATTGTAGTAACTCTCCATAGATTTACAATTTGCTTGTATGGATCTAAGAAGTGTTCATTACTGCAAAGATCGATTTCATATTCACGTCTTTAACCGCAGTTCAAATATATGACTTCCATATATTCACAACCGTTTATTCACCACTTCATGGGTTTATTTGGAACCAACACACTGACCTGCTCTCAGTTGGCTTGGTAGCTCAGTTGGTAGCTAGAGCATTGCACCGGTATCGCAGAGGTCATGAGTTCAAATCCTGTTCGGGCCTGAATTTTTTTCAGGCCTTCTTTTTACTACTACTAAGTAGTGTTCATTACTGCGAAGATCGATTTCATATCCAAGAGATGTTGCTGTTCGCTCATCTGGAGAAGCAGCTCCACGGCAAAGATCCGTTAAAAAATCAGACCGACACAAAGATCTGTTATTGCAAGGCAACAAAACATGACCTTTGACGGCGGACGAAGAGAAGAAACAGAACTAAGTCATCTCACACGAGAAACAAAGAACCGAATAAGTAAGTAGTGAAGTCACAATGCAATGAAAGCGTATAAATTTTTGGGTAAAGCTCAAAACAGATCCAGAAAGGTAAATAAACGGGACATCAGTACTTGAATAAGCTTTACGTTATTTAAGTCTCGGTTTTCCTTCTCTCCTTTAACAGATTTCAATGAACATTTCATCTTACTTTCACTTTGAAATTTTGTGCGGGAAATTAGAGCGCGGCCTTTGACCACTGTGTTGGCCGAGCAGCTTTTCCATCTCTGTCCGCGCCTTGGTATACGGACCTAAGGGGATTTTATAGTAACGTAATAGTTTCCAGTATAAAGCGCGCGCGGGGCCGCATTGTCATAAAAACACTGATCTACGAAACACGCGTAGAACTGAGAACTGTTTCACTTCCCTTGCAATTGCGTTGGTTTCGCTGACTCAACTAAATGATCCACGCTGCCACATGCAAGACAAACCATCTGCTTTTTCGCAAGGCAAGTGCTCAACACCATACATTAAGCAACTTTTCAAGGCGCCAAATTAATGTAAAAAAATTATAATAATACTTCACTTACTTTTTCCTTAAGTATAACTGAAAATATTTGTTTCTAAAGTATGTGTTTTGTTTGCACCACTTTGAGTTACTGCTACTAATGGTAAGCTACTGCTGACAAAGTCTCGCAAAGTAGCTCTGTTACTGTAAGAGATAAAAATAACAATATCCGCTTATTTGTATTTTGACGGTCAAAAACTGATAATATGATATACCTAAAGTTATTCTATTAGCAAAGTGTGATCACTCGTCGGAAATATTTAACCCTTTCAGCAGAGATCGGCTAGAGTAGAAGTGTGTACCCCCGCATTTCGTCATTTTCGGTGCAAAAAAAATCATCTTTCAGTTACGTAGTTCGAAGCATTTCTCGTCGGCGAATTTGGATCACGGGGTGTCTCTACGATCACAAGACGAGGTGAAAGGGATTTTCCGTTCAAAGAAGAGCAATAATTGCATCCTTAAATTGCTAACCCGAAAAATCCTTTCACGTCGGTAGGCTGCAGATGAAAATGACTGCTTTCACCTTAAAAGAACGCATGAGCGGAATCGCTATCGAATTATTATGTTAATCATAACCATTACCATTACTTCCTCAAATGTGATTGGTGCATTAGCAGCTTTATTTTTCACTAAGTCCACTCAGTTAAATCCACCAATCACAGAATTGTTCTCAATAATATAGTAACAACCACTAATCCTAAAAAAGAAAGGAGAATTTTTAAAATGGAGGATTTTATTTTATGATTTTAAACCATAGTCACTGTCTCTACCAAAAATTTTTGTCCTAAATGTATTTGCTTTTTTCGGAAATTGTAACTGTTATGATTAATTGGTAACAGTACTTTGTGTCGTTCAGTTCTCTCTATAATCGTATTAACAAACTGGACTCCTGCTTTGCGCTCGTCCGATTTTGTTAATCACTCATATGATTACAGACCGAATTGAACTCCACCCAGTCCTATCACCTTTATCAATAAGGGTTAAATGCTATATAAGACAGACATACAGAAATTACAACTGTCAAATTTTTTGACATATGCATTAGAGGAAGGGACAACGACCCTTTTTTTTTTTTTTTTTGTGACATTATTTTCTCTCCGCAGAAATGTGATTATATTAAGGCAATAACTCAGCTTTGCTCATTAATCACATCATTATGGTACAAATCTTGATCAAGGATATCTTATAGACAATTATGACAGAAATATACCAAATCCAATTTTTCCTTCCTAATAAAAGAAATTCCTATTATTTATTGGACATCTTCAAAGATTCATTGGCATTAGATTAAGTCTTTATGAAAGACTGTGAATCCCTTGTAGCACTCAGTATTCGACAAGAGACACAACCATTAAACACAGAAATTTTTTGATATACTTTTCCTGTTATGTTTAATTCTTGTTTCAAAGTTTAGCTCTGAATGAATTAGGCCAGCTTAGCTGAGAACCACAAAGGATTCAAGGATTCATGGAGGTGGGGGAAGGGGAGGGGAGGGGTGGTTGACGAAAGTTGGCATGGTTGCAAAACAAAGAATTTGACCCAAGTCACCTTCAAGTCTTTTCCTTATAACTTAAAAAAATTCTGTCTGAATTTCTACTTAAGAAAATGGCTTGGAGTAAAGGAACTTAACCTGAAGGTGTAATTGAACTTGCAACCTGCATTTTTAAACCTTGTGTTTTGAATCTATCAGAGTTCAAGTTCAAAAGACATTATCATCAGACTTTTAAAGATGAAGTTGGGAATGAAAGGTTTTCCTTCTATAAGCTTAAAACCAAACTTCCTATAGAGTCTGACAGCTGGTCCTTGAGCATTTGAAGTTTTCAAAACAATTTTCTCAAGACCCTGCTGCCTGGAATGCTTGAGAAGTTCTTCAAGCAATTTGCTTGCGACTCCCATTTTTCGACAAGTTTTGGAGACAGACATCCGCTGAAGTTCTGCTATTCCTGGTTTGTGGTCTTCATTCTGAATGAGTCCCACCATTCCTACAGTTTTACCATTCCATTCAGCAACCCACATGTGACAGCCTTTGTTAGACACGTAGGTCTTTTCAATGTCCAACAAGTCTGTTTTTAAGCAATAGTTGATGATCTTCCATATTTGAAGGTAGATGATGACATACAAAAGAGCCCATAAAATAAGAGAGAGGAACAATCATGCTACCAAAGGCAAGATAGACCACTTGAAAGAGGCCATGACAGCAAAAATGGTTACCATGGTGATGTACCAGAACAGATTTGAAAAAATGAGACAGGTGGTAATGCTGATAAGTTGCTGCATCCCTTGAGAAAAGATCTCTCTGCATTCCTCATAGTCTGGACTGTGATAGGATCGGATTTGTAAATGCCCTGGCATTTTGATCATTTACCTGTCTGAAAATAAATAATTTATTAACTGAGACTTTTCTCAACAGGACTGATGAATTAAAAGAACTACATTCAGGCTACATTCAATCTGTATGATACCATTGCAACACAAGCTGGTAAAAATTAACAACTCTTCACTGAAGTGGACATGGCTAGTGGTGGATATTTACCAAACCACAAAGAAGCATGGTAGATATCCACTGCAAGTCAGACACTGAGGTTTTTCCATAATACAAAAGACCAAAGAGCCAACATGAAGGAAGAACCATATTTTTAAATTAAAATTTGATAACATAACCTAATATAAAAAATAGAAGGAAACTACATCGGCACTCACGCTTACAAGTGTTTAAAACAAACAGAAAAGTAATTGTAATAACCTGAATATCAACTAAAAGCCTACTTCTTGACTGCCTCTGTAATTGGCATACACTGTGACAAATAAGTTGTTAATGATTACGGGTACAATAACTGGTTAGCTTGACTAAAACTGGTTTGAATAACTAAATTAAGCATCTTTAACTACAATTCTTATGCAAAAAACATTGCAATAATTATTGCCATGTATTATTGTGATATATGAACTTAAATGGGGTGTGTAAGGAACATTTAACATAAACAGTGTGTGTATTAAACTTAATTATTACACATTAAATGCACTACCTCTTTTCTGATTGGCCAAAAGCTTCAAGTGAATTTTCAAAATCAGCTCCTGGTTATATCAGAACCATGTCAAGGATGCTCGTGGTCATGGGTAATCATGTGTGACTGCAGTGCATGATTTCTAAGCATAATGATGTCAAGTTTGCACGCTTTGTGTTGTTTGATGATCCATATATTTTTACATGTTCAGAAATAAGTAGCACTCTGTTCATGGGCATGTGTTAATTTCACCAGGAAAAGTCACAATTCAAGCAATCAGCCAGTTTATTGTAAAGAGAGTGAGAAAATCAAACTACTTTCTGAATCTAGTGGCATGTGAAAACAGCCTAGGTGCAGACTAAAAAATTATCCTAATTGTAAATTAAAGAATGCCCCATAGACAGGAAGGGCTGGTTATTTACAGGAGGTCTAACCTAAACCATGGTTTTATGCAATCAGTAGGCCTCAGGCTTTCTCCATAAGGGGGTTGATTGAATTAGATAAATGTTTTGGCCTCTATTAACACTGTTCACAAAAATAAATGGTCCTGAAGATTCAGCTTAATTGACGATTGTTTAGGAAGCAGTTTTGTTAAAAAACAGCTCAACTTTGTTTAATAAGCCATTAAACTGACTTCTTGATAATCATTTTCAATCATCTAATGTTATCAACACAAAAAAACTAGTGATTAGGTTTGGGGGTTATTGTGAGTGTTCTAACTTATCTATTTTGGTAATTGCTTATGAAAATTGTCTAAAAAATTCAAATTTTTGTTCAAAATAGGATCAAATAACTTTTGAAGATACTAACAATTGTCCCATCAATGGTAAAACAAACACAGTAATAGTAACAATCAACTTTGACTGCTCCTCAATTTGAACGATGACAATTTGCTTATTTCTGTACTTCGATGAAATCTGGATTGGACCGGATCAGACCAGATCTGTTCTCAGACCGGATCACGGATTGGATTACAGATCATTGATCGGATCATGTAAAATAAAATTAGAAATTTTGCGTGACAAAGCAAAGTAAAGTTGCGTAACAAAATCGAGCGTAAGCCCGTCTGGGTGTATTTTCGCCCAAAAACCCCATATAGTCACTTTCACGGCTGTGTCGAGGAGTGTTGTGTAACTGCCACTAAGGATGAAGGTAAGCGAGAGGTACGTATCATTTCATCAGTCAGTTAAGAAAAACGCGACACAATCCACAGTTGCTTCTTAAGGTTCTTGAACTTCTTCCGTTGCAGGCGCATGAGGCACGTTGGAAGCCATAGTTCGCAAACTGACCGACCTAAGTGCTCCACATTGTAAGGTCAAAGTTTCGAGCGCTATTCGAGATACGCGACCTCCTGCGGATCCCTACGATATTCAACAAACGAGTAATTATTTTAGCGACATTTGGTTTGTTACGCAATCTTCTCAATAACATTTGCATTTAGCGGCTGTTCGAAATTAGTGGAGGCGCTTAATTCCCGCTCAGATCGAAGACAAACCGGAAAAAATTTGGAAAACCAGTTTGAAATTTTGACCAAAACCGAAAACCAAATGCTAACAATCCGATCTGGTCCGGTCCAATCCAGATTTTGTAGACGCCGCATCGTTCACATTACTCAAGGTCATATAATTATTAACTCATTTCAGAAATCACTCAAGATCATTTTGGGTCATATAAAGTAATTTTAGGTTATTTTAGGTCATTTAAGGTCATTTAAGTCCATTTAAGGACATTTTAGGTCATTTTAGGCCATTCCTTGTTTTAGTAACTACCAGGTAAAATTACGTAACGACTAGTTAAAAATGAACCGCCATCAAAATCAGTACCGAAGTACACATCGACGTGCTCTGAGCATCGTTCCGAGTACAAGTTGTACCGTTACATCATTGATAAAAACTGTTACATAGCAAAAAACTACCCCGAGACTACCACACTAGAAAGCTACATACCTTTATCATTCAAGAACGAATATCGGTCAGTGCAAGATGGTTGTTCCCGACGAACCAGCTCGTGAGCGATCAGTTGCCGCAGCAGATAAATAGCCCTGCCAAGATAATTTGAGGCTTTAAATTCCTTTGCCAGAGGACCGTGCCATAGAAGCCAGTAATATCAATTCTAAATCTGCATGATTTCCGTCCCACCCGAACCGTCCGGTGAGAAAGTTAGTAAAAAATTGATTATGAGATCTCAAAGGTCTGGTTCGAAATGTGCAGGAGATTGATCGGGTATATTTGTGTGTGTGTGCCGGGGGGGGGGGGGGGGGAGAAGCACTTTAGCCGAGACATCTTGAATTGTTTCTTAAAAGATTATAATATTTTTCCTCCCATACCATATTAAGCTGTTCAATATAAAATGATAAGATATTCGTTTTTCATGTGTGTGTTGGTGAACCTAAGTTTTTTCTGCATCTAACCGAGAGCGCATTTTTTTGGGGGGATGGGGTGGGGGGTTCGGATGAGGCCATTTGTTTTAGTGCCCAGGCACTTTTCGGTTCTGCCGTTAGAGCCGTTTGACGAAGGCATCTTGATAGACGGACCACTTTAAAATCAAAGCTTAAGACTTAAAGAGTTTTGATAATGTGGCTTAGACCTTTCTTTGAAATGAACTTTGATTGATATTCTATACTTATTATTTTATTATTTAACTTTCAAGCGCTGTAAAGCGCTGTGAATGCTTTGTAGAAACTGAGCTGTATAAATATTTAATAATTTTATTATTTACCAGTTCGGAATTTCTAATTTAAAGGGAGTCTCATTTTTCCATTCTAACAAAGGAACATCCAACTTTTTATCTGACCATTTCAAAGATTCATTATTAGAAGGTTTACTCTTTAAGAAAGGGTGAGTATTCCTCGTATCAATTCAAGATATCGATGAGATGCATTTTGTGATGATTCAATATCGCATGCACAGGAAAATGAGCGATCATTTAGTCGTTATTTCCTGGAACGTTCTTTCACAATAAAGAATAAGAATCGAAACAAATAAAGTTCACCCACAGAGTTTTGGGTCGCATTAGATTCATTTTTATTATTACTGTTAACAAATAGATTATTCACGATGATGAAACTAGGGTCGCACTTAAAAGACATAACGCTGAAGTATAATGGTCACTTTGAACCTACAACTTTTCAACAACAACAAGCCCTTGGGCGATGACATGCGGAATGATGAAAGAGAGGTTCAAATGTCCCAAGGAATATACCTTTACGACAATATTATGTATGGCAAATTCCGCCGTGATGCTATGTCGTTGATTCAGCTTTCCTTTGAAGAATAATGTTAATGATATTAAAATTCAAACCTGGAGAATTACACGAGGGGACAAAATAACAAGGGGTGATGTAAAACGGCGGGAACTAGTCGGTTAGTTATTATGAAAAGCCCAGTAAAAGAGTCGAGTTGAACTTTGGGTAACAAGACACAAAGTCCAATTCAATTGGAGAATGGATGATTGGAACCCAAATTCTCCTGTCGCGTTGCGCAACCCGATCTAAGGCTCCCTCGCTTTTTCGCTTAGCCTACGTGTAGCCGTACCCTCCGCGCAAGATGAAATGGAAGGGTACCTTGCGGGGGAGGGTACGGCTACTCGTAGCTAAGCTATTTTTCGCTCCACCGCCGCTATCGCGCTCCCTTTTACTTACTGAATGCTAGGAATAGGCTTTTATCTTTCATATCAAGTACTCTTGATAACTTAGATATGTTGCTTCCATTATAATGTTCCATGTTATTCAGTAACAACAAGTCATGGAATCTAAAAGTTGTGTGAGTGTTTCTTGTACTGCTTTTCTCACTCCTCTGATTTTCCAACAGTACAGAAATGGGTTTAGACTGGAATTTACGAACACAATGGATGTTGTGTATCTCCTGCCAAGAATCTGAGCTGATTCGCTTAAAGGGATAAGAGACGGGAAAAATAACAAAAATGCATATGGAAGATAACAAGCGACTAAAGACAACTGGACCGACAGTGCTGCAGAAACAGTCTTTCGGTATCTTTGTATGTTCAGAGGAATTCCTATAAATTGGTCGTTTTGATTATGGCCTTGGACTTGCGCTTGATGATGGCGGAGGCGAAGGAAGATCTTTACGTAGCAATAAAAGGAGGTTATCAAACAAACCACGACCCCTACTGACAAGACCCTAAAGGCAACTTTGGAATTCCAGACTTGTTTTAGAATAGACCCAGTTGCACAAAAAACCAAGATAAAGATTAAAACTTTAGTAACCCTCCTTAGATTTACAATTTGCTTGTATCGCAGGCCCAGTGAGAGAGCGAAGAGTCTGTCCACACTCACAGCGGTGACGGTCATCAAAGACACTGCGCTAAATCCCAAGATTACAATTTCTGCAAACGCACTTAAGTGATAGCAGAGATGTTGCTGTTTGCTCATCTGGAGAAGCAGCTCCACGGCAAAGATCGGCTGAGAAATCAGACCGACACAAAGATCTGTGATTGCCAGGCAACAAAACATGACCTTTGACGGCAGACGAAGGGAAGAATCCTTGTAAAGGGCCACGAGAATTAGAATATTTTCCAGCAAAGCGAAAGTGGAAAGAAAAAGATTAAATGCAGCAAGAAAAATGTCATGACGAGGCGTATGTATGTCGACGCAAAGAACAACTTTGGTTGTTGGATGGTTCTCATTTTCGCTCGAGCTCAACATTATTTATTCTGAAAATGAAACACATGAAAAATATGAGTACAAGAGTATTACTTGATAGAAAGTCCCAATGTGGTTGACAGATTGCGGTAAAACGGCCAAAAAATTTTGCTTTAGGTGTAAAAATTGCAAAATTTAACTTTTCGTTGTAAAAAAGAAATAAACCGTAAAAAATACATATATATTAAGATGACCACAATGAAATGATATTAACTGCAAGAGTTCGCGTAATTTCCGGTCGTTTACCCGCGGGTAATCTGTTGATTTTGCATTAAACGCGCGCCACTGCGGGTAATAGGGAGGTGCGGGTTATGTGACAATTTTAAAATCCAGTGGTAGTTGAATTGAAAAAAAAAATATATCACCAACATGCGTTTCCACCTCTCAAGTAAATTTTATTGTGTTAATAGTGCCGCAAAGCGGCACGAAAACATGATGCCGACTCGAGTTTATTTCACGCATAATTAGTTGCGCGACGAACAAATTATTATCGGCACGCGTGAAAACAAAACCCTGATGGTGACAAAAATTATCCAAAGATATCCGGCGCATCAGTAACAAATTTCCATTTAACACTAGCTTGAGCTAAAGAGAAATTTCCCGTTTTAAGGGACATGTTAGGCCCAATAGAACCGGAGATATTGATTTTTTCAGAAATCGCCGACAGTACTTTATAATTCAACTTTTAATACTCACCCAGCTTTTTTTCAACAAATTAACATGGCGCTGAACGATCGCTCGCACAAAATGTGGCCACAAATTCGCATTCTGTCAAGTATGAAACGTTGAGGTTTGGGCATGGGCCGCTAGTGTTTTTACTGTATAATCTTATCAATAAAGTACATGCTAATATTGACACAGAATTGTGCACGCGTCTGAATTTCTTTGACCTTTAAACTCGACAAAGACGCTTCGAAGTTTTCGAAAGTTGGATCAGACAACTTTTAAAAGACTGAAATGTATCACCTTAAGGTCACGTTTTCGCCACCAAAAAGTTGAATAACAACGTGCGGGTTATCCACCAGTGCGGGTAATCTGGTGACTTTTTTTTTCGCCGTATGCAATAATCGGCCGGTGCGGGTAATCGGCCGTGCGGGTAAACGACCGGAAATTACGGTAGCCGTAAATTGGCAAAAAATTTTAACCTCTTGCCCTACACTTATTTGACTCAGGCAATGAGCATTGCATCGTATTACTGTCTCTCGTTCTGGTCCTCCCTCTTTTCTTCCATGCACATCGCACATCTCTTGGGGCCATAGATACAGCAGTCAAACATCTGCGCATAAGCGAACGTTGTGATGACTAACTACGTTGTGCGCTTTCAGGTTGTCAGAACTAAGTCATCTCACACGAGAAACAAAGAACCGAACAAGTCAGTAAGTCACAGTGTAATAACAGCGAAAACTTTTTGAGTAAAACCAGGAGCCTGGTAAAGCTCAAAAAACAGATCTAGAAAGGTAAATAAACAGGACACCTGTACTTGAATAAGCCTTACGTCAATGAAGTCTCGGTTTTCCTTCCCCGTTTTTCCTCTCCATTAGCAGATTTTTATGAACGCTTCATCCTACTTTCGCTTTGAAATTCTGTGCGAGAAATTAGCGCGCAGCCAGCCAGCGTTGACCCCAGCGTGCATGCCTCGCATTTGACCGCTGTGTTGGGCTAATCAGCTTTTCTCTGCTCGCACCACAGTATAAGGACCTCAAAGGGGGATTTTATTGTAATGGTTTTCATCATTTATTACACCCATTTTGAAATCACTGGTGGTCCCTGTAATCTGACTGGCTCTAATTGGTGCGATTTATTCATGAATCGCACCATTTTTTGCTTTAAATCGCATCATTTTCCCAGCCAATGAGGAGGCTACGCTGAAAACAAAACAACTAATCAGATTTCAAGGCTTGTATCTAATTGAAAATCTAATTGCAAGAAAATGAAAGACAAAGAGTATCATGTGGCAAATTTTGCAACCTTTGTTTCCAAAACTCTTGTTTTTCCCCCCCAAAATGGATGAATTTAATTTCAAACTAGCTCAGTACTGCATCAATAAAATATTTGAACTGACCAAGTCCTGTATTTGGGCGATTTCATAATGGATGTAATAAAGTGGTAATTGAACCTTGTGCCGTGCAATTTTGGCCTGAAATCATACTTGTGATTTCAAATCACACGTAGGATTTCAGCCCAAATTGCACTCCACTCAGTTCAATTACCATTATAAAGCGCGCGCGGCCCGGGCCGCATTGATCATTGATATTGTATTTTGACGGTCAAAAACTGATAGTATGATATACCCAAAGAGATTCTATCAGCAAAGTGTGATTACTCGTCGGGAATATTTAACGCTTTCAGCTTCATTGGTAGAGTAGTGTGTACTCACGCATTTTGTTATTTTAAGTGCAAAAAGAACATCCTTCAGCTAAGTTTTCAGAGCATTTCTCTTCGGCGAATTTAGCCCTCGGGCTTTCTCTAAAATAACAGGACGAGCTGAAGAAAGGTCACTCATTGCATAACTGCTTTCACCTAAAAGAACGCATGCGCAGAATCGCTATCTAAGCAAAATGCTAATAACTGTTAAGTGCCATGTAAGACAGAACATACGGAAATGGCGACTGTCAAATTTTTTGACTTATGCTATTAGAGGAAGAGACATTGATCCCCTTTTTTTGCGAAAATTATTTTCCTTCGCGTCTTCTTTTTTTTTTTTTTTCTTTTTTTTTAAGCCCTCTATGAAAAGCGAAAACGCTTTTCATATTCCACATATGTAAGTACGATCAGTTATGGACGTACTTAAATATGTACTTTTTATGGAGAGCTTTTTAAAATAAAAGAAGTCGCAGAAGGAAATTAATGTCACAAAAAGTACAATTTCTAATAAAACAAAAAATACATACTTCAGATAACCAAAGATTATTCTCATTCGCGTAAAAGCTGCATATCTAATTAAGTCGAATGACACCGTACTTTTGTGGAAGGTATTTTATTCGTTGTAGAAGTCCCCAAGGAAATTTCCAAGTCCTTCTAGACGCCGTTGCATGCAAAATCTCTCTCTCCTCGGAAGTCTATTGACGCTACAGTTTCTAAAAATTTCCACATCCCCCTCTCCTTCAGCGGCGCTGGCCAATTCTTTATTCAGCTCACCTCTCGCCTTCTGCAAAAATCCTTTTGGCATGTAACTTATCCATCATAAGGCATAGGGTGGCCTTTGGGTGAGTGTGAATTAATTACTATTTATCTTTCGTCGAGACAAGCTCGCAAAATTAAAATTATTTCGATAGATGATTTGGTCACCGGCTCGGCGGCGTTTACAGTACGAAAACTAGTAACACCCCCAAAAAATGAGTAAAAAATAATATACCAGTAGAACTTTGCAAAGCTCAAAGTCCTAGGTGACTGATGCTATGTAAGAGCGTAGCTTGAGGACAGAATCCAGATCCTCCGAAGGACAAATCCAACGCTTAACTTAGCGTCTCTCGACAGAAACAAGAGAGGAGTTTCTGGGCATTGATATTCACTGGCGTAGGACAAAAATCATCTACAACTAAAAGAACTGAAAAGGAACTCTCTTTTCATTATTTTAAAACCATATGGAGCGATTTTTAATTAACCTATAACAAATTGAACGAGAGAGCGAGAGGTTTCGCTAATGCAAAGTTCCTCCATCTCGCTACCCTTCGCGTGAAAAGGGTAGCGAGGTAGGGTTCCACAATGGTCGAGAATAATCGCCAACTTGAAAAAAAATGTGGATCCAGATTATGTTATTTTGTAGAAAAATTTTTTAAAGCGGTTTCAAGGCGTAAGTTTTATATTCGAGGAACAAATAAAATACCCGCTGAAAGACAATCAACAAATTCAACCTACAATACTTGCCGTTGACTGATCGCGTAAACATCGTTTAATACTTAACCATTTTTTTTTTCACGGTAAATTTTCACAGCTGTTTAACCCATTAAAATCGTAGCTTACGCTACACTAAAATCATATTTACTAAAAGGACCCTATATTTGTGCCTGATAAACGCATGTAGCTTTCACTAACTCGTGAAACTAGCGTTGGCCTTACCTGTTTCGATGAAAACTATGACAAATCACTTGCTAATCCTTGCCTTGCGAAGTCAGCTAAATACCTTGAAGGTCCTTTATTTTTCCCCCTTGTTTCTGTGTCTTCTAAATGCACAAGAAAGTGGAATTTCTGCTACCTAAAAGTGTTCTTTTCTCAGAGTATGATCCAAATATTGTCGGAGAGGACCTCTTTGATCTATTGAAAATACTGAGTTCTGATATCTAAATGCAGCTGTCATCAGGCGAATATAGGTTTTTTTTTGTCACAGTGGCAGGTCGGAACTTTGTTTAACCGACTGAAAAGAGTTGTTCACTTGTTCAATTCAAACAAGAAATACAAAAAGAATGATCTTGACTGCTGAAGAGCTCCAAGGAAGTATAATTTCCTATTCGTCTTGAAAGCGGTCTTATTTCAGTGACACATTTCACTGTCATCCCTGTCAAGACAAAAAGCCAAGCACAAGGTGCGTGGGCCAAAAATCCGGGTAAAAAAAAAAGCCAGGTTCCATAACTTACAGTACCATATCATATCATATCCCTATGTTCAAATAGAGGAGGAAGGTGTCAACTCAAACAAACTCTTAAAAGATCAAAATAATGAGGGATGTACCTTACAATATCAGAAAGTGCAATAATAGGATTGCTACTTTGTAATCATTATGCAGAAAACGGATAATTGCTAAAGGAATCATAAAGAAAATGGCAATTGTTAAATTCAGACAGGTAGAAAGAGAGGATATGGCAACGCATTGATACTATTTTTTTTTTCGAGCGAGCGAGACAGACAAGTGTGCTATACCATTGACACGAGAAGATCAAACTATGCAAATATTTTTTCATATCATTTTCCATCATTTTATTATATCAGGACATGGTAAGAGAACCCACAAAAAGAAATATTAGCTACGCCAAAATACGAAAGTAAAGAGGAGGAACAAAGTGGCAGGACCAAACAATTTAAATAAGGCGGCACCGTGTTATATTACAATTTAGCGGTGATCCTGTATTAAGCGGTCGGTTTTTTAAGTCCCCGAAATTTTCTCCCTTTAATTTCTGTAATTGTTTCCTCTATTCAGGGGTCGCGGTCACCCTTGACTGAGTCTTAGTGGCCTGTTTCTATTGCCTTCCACCTGTATTGAACGATCACTTATAGCGGAACCATCTAGGAAACTCCAACTCTGTGTACTCGTCACTCCGTAACTTCGAGGCTGTTGTCCAGAGGGGCCCTGTATACGCCTAAAATCATTACCATATTATAGTCAATTACAAAATACACTTGTAGTCTAAAAACTTGTGGTTCAAGAAAAACTAAAAAAAAATTATAACAAAAAAAAAAACAAAATATTTATAATCGAATTCTCCTAAACACTTGTATGCTAAGACCTTAAGGTATTATTTAAAAAAAAACCTAATAAATACATATGAAGAACTGGATCCATATTACAAGACAGGATGACCGCTGAATAAAGGTTCGGCTGTAATCAGTACCTTTACACGTTACCCAAGATAAATATCAGTAATACCAAACTGCTTTTCATAACATGTATTTGCAACGATATAAAAAAGCTAACAGACCTTCTTTGCTCGCAGTTTTTCACCAACTTCAAAGGCCGTTCTTTGTGATCACATCAAAACAGTCAACTGGAGGAGGACTCTGAATAAGTTCTTCAAACAAAGACTTCAACAACTTCTCTGCGATTGCAATAGAATCCGCAAAGAGGGGTCCAAGTTTGTAACCATGTTTGTAGGTAAGTTTTACAACTGTGTAACCAACCATCAAGCTCACCGTCCACGGCCATTCGTGCGTGACTACCTGTCACGCGAGGACATTTTGACAAGGAAGCTTGGCGTTCAAAGCCAAACACGCTTGTGTCGTACACGACTAAAGCTCTTTGGTCCACTTCATCGATGCGATTTATTTCTGCGTTCATTCCCTCTGATATTTCAGAGGAGCGAGTTATGGCTGTTGGAAGATGAAAGTCAAATCATGTTCCATAAAACTGAGTTCGAAAGCCGCTCCTCTCAAACATTTTTTCCTTTTGATCGGTGCTATCAGTCCGATGCTGCATGACGGTGTCAGATTTGACATTTATATATTTTAGTTTTCGAGAAGTGATTTTTTTATTTCGACCGCTCAAATATGCAAATTTTCACCGTGAATATTACCCGAGTTGTGTGACCTCATGTAACGAATATACTAAACCTACGGTAGTTCTGTGAACATAATCCTTTGTTTATCATCTTAACTTAATCCCCTGTCATTATTGAAGCTGGGAAAGAAATAATTATTTTTTGGTGAATATTTTTGTCCGGTATACTTTTGCTATATCGAAAATTAGCATCAAAACAAAGACAGTTTTAACAATGACCGATATGACAGAATCTACTGAGCTTCTAGCTTTTAAAAGAAAAAAGGATGGTTATGAAGTTACTGTCAAAATTTCTTTGTGTATTTGTGTTGTTCTATCTTGAGACGAACTCAAAGTCCGGCAAAATTTACTTGATAGCGGCTATGAAATAGACATGCTGTGCCTACTTGTCGCCACCGTTAATTGGCATAAATCACTACAATTTGCAAAAAAATCTAACATAATGACCGAGGATTAAGTTAAGATGATAAAACAAAGTATTATGTTGACAGAAGTGCCGGAGGTCGAGTGGAATTGTTACACGAGGTCGCACAACTCGGATAATAGTCACGCTGAAAGTGCATATTTGAGCGGTCGAACAAAAAAAGTCATTTCTCGAAAACTAAAATGTATTTTCGCAAAAAAACTACACCACAATTATAAGAACATATTGGGCTACAAAATATGAAAGTAGGAGTGAAAACTAATTTTGGGCGACTTGCCACGATATTTCAAATTTGTGCGATTGATGCTGACATCCTCTCTTAAAATCCACAATGCATTCTTAGATCCGTTCAAGCGTCGAACTTTGCATGAGAGCTGGAAGGATAAATTGGTCATTTCTCAACCTGTTTGGATTGAAGGAATCAATGCGTTGGCTAGGCAAAAGGAGCATTGTGCCATTAAGGCATAAAATACGAATCTGTAACTTGAAAAATTATCTGGGGTTACTGAATATTTCGAATGGGTGACATAACACTTTCCCTGACCAATGGACAGAAAATTGGAAGCGTTCAGCATACTCAAATTTTCATTTTTACCACAAAAAAAGCTTCGATGATGGGATGACTCCATAAAAACGGGTTTTTTTTTAGTAAGAGCATGGGAAAGTTTGAATAGAATGTGTAATCTTTTGAGATATTACAATCGTGACAAGATGTTTGTGAATAGAAATAATCATGCTTCAATGCCTACTCGTGGTCCATTAGGTTCGAATGAAATACATAGAGTCCTAAAGTGTGACGTCACGTTGCCATGACAGCATTTTTTTCTGGTCTAAACAGTTTAAACTCATACTTCAAACATGGCGTCTTTATCGATATGCTCACTCGTTTCTTTCTTTTCTGGAGAGCGGAAATCGCTTGATCGCGGAGAAAACCACTTCAAATCCGACCATGTCCAAAGCTTTATTTATTCCAGGGGAGTCATCAAAGGTGAAGTCCAAGCAAGCATGAAAAATAAGGACTACAAAGTCACAGTAAGTTGCCAATTTGGGATCACAACACGTATGTTCAATTCGAAGAACTCCCAACCCCGATTTCACCTCCAATTTAATGTTTATATTGCGGAATATATATTGCAACTTACGTGTCTGTTTCGAATTATCTTTTTATCAGATTTATCTCGATGAAAACCTTGAAATAAAAAACACAGAATGCGAGTGTCCTCGCGGCGAGTTCAAGTGCAGTCACGCGGCAGCCATATTTATTTATGGCATCCATAACCTTAGCAGGACGGACCTGCAATGCCAATGGAAACGAAAGCGAAAGGCAGAAAGCGTACAGTCTGCAAGCCAGATGTTTCCAGCGCCACCGAAGAAGAAGGATTACAGCCCTTTGGCGCGCGATCCTAGCCGAGAAGATCGGATGTGGCTGTACAGCGAACTAAAGCGCTATGGCAAATTTACAGGGACCTGCTGGATCTTGAGTCCCGAACCACAACCTGCTACCCCTCTCCCGATCAAGACGATTGAGGATATCATTTACTCAGAAGGTTTCCTTATGGCATCTACGAAGGAAAAACAATTAGAGTACTTGATTGAGAATGCCAAAGTAGAGGAGAGAACCATAAATGTTGTGAGCACCCTCACGGCTGGCCAGCGAAACAGCCCTGCATGGCACCAAGCTCGTAGAGGCCGCCTGACTGCCAGTAATTTTGGCTCCGTCCTCCAGGCAAAAAGAGTTACACCGTCTCTTATCAAGCGACTACTTGGGGAATACAACTTGAGTGGAGTTAAAGCAATTGCATGGGGACAGGACAATGAGACTGAGGCCCTGAAATCCTTCACCAACATCACAAACTTTACACCTGTACAGACCGGCCTTTGGCTACACGAGTCGGGAGTTCTGGGTGCTTCCCCTGATGGACTTGTGGGAGACGACTCGGTGATTGAGTGTAAGTGCCCCTACACACATCGAAATGCGACAATCAAGGAAGCTTGTGGGCACAAAGACTTTTACTTGGAGGAGAAGGAAGGGAATTATACGCTGTCTACCACACATGTTTACTGGCATCAGTGTCAAGGCCAGATGTTCCTGACAAAGCGCAAATTCTGCTACTTTGTTGTATGGACCACAAAGGATAGTGTAGTTATCAAGATTGAACGAGATGAATCTTGGGAGCACAATATTACTATCTTGAGTGATTTTTACTTTCATCAACTATTCCCAAAGATTACCGAGGGAGAACTTTGAAAAGTGGTGCACAGATGCTGGACATAATCGGAGTGGGGGGGGGGGGGGGGGGGGGGGGGAGTGGGAGCTAATGTAAATAGGCAGTAGCTAATGTTAAAAGGTATTTTTTTAAATTTCATACATTAATTTCTTAATATAACATTACATATTCTACACTCAGATAGAGACACAAGATAAAGAACCCACATTTTTCCATTTAGCATAGTAACTTAATAATAAATTACATTCTTCCTGAAAGCAAGCTTAAACAATTTTTTTTTTTGCAACCAATGGCTACTGGTAGCTGGTAACACTTATCCTGGTTACTCAACAGGGCCCAGGTACATAAAACTTATGCCACACTTAAGTAGGCTTGCATAGCAATGCAAAGGGAAGGGGTGAGAGCCAAAACAAAATCCATGCAGCACAGGTTATTTTTTCTGACTACCTCTCACCATCCCTTAAGCTAATTGAAGTGTGGCTTTAGTTTTATACACCTGGACTCAGGCTCCCAGCTTCACAGACACAAAAGTAAAACCTTTAAGCCAGCACGACTTTCACACTTGGAACTACTGGACGAAAGAATTCCATACTGGTCACATGCCCCTGACCTGGATTTAGTTAAAATGACAATTTAAGAATGTCACTGGTTTTCATTATAATCTATTTTCACAGAACACATAGTAGTTTGTATTAATGAACATAAAGGAGATGAATATCAGAAAAATGTAAAACTGACCACATCATATTTTTGACCAAAGCTATGTCAATACCATTTGATCTGTTACAGTAGGGCTTCTAGTAATACAAAAATAATATTAAAAACTCATTGTACTATAATTTAGTTGAAAAAAAGTTCTATTCAGTCAAATTCAAAGTCTTTGCAGCCATCCTTGATCAATGGATACTGCAAATTAACAAGAGCTGAGCACAGTTGGCATAGCTTGTCAGCATGGCACCTCAAAAATGCTGGGATGAAGCCAAGGATGCGAAAACTCTTAAGTCTTGCATTTGCACGCTCTACGTGGATGCGACATCGAGCTATTGATTTTGTCGCCCTTGCCTCACTCTCTGTAAACTTTCCATTGTTGAGAAATGGTGGTATGTTCACTGAAACACCTCTTGGAACTACATCGCTGATGAGAAAACCTTTGTCTGCCAGAACAAGATCACCAGCACTCAAATGTTTACAAAACCCAGACTCTTTAACCATGACCTTGTCACTGACTGAGCCAGGGAAAAGATCACTAACATAGGTTATAACTCCATTTGGGGCAACCCCTATAATGACTTTGAAAGAGTTCATTCCCCTGTAGCTGGAATATGTAGCATTCTGCTGGGACATGAGCTTAGGTGCAGCAATTTCAATGTCTGTACAATCAATCACAATGCGGCAACTGCTGTACTCAGTGAAAGAAGATGGCAAACACATCTTGTTCTTTTCTCTAGATGGCACAGTTGTCATGATGTCTTTGAACAGGAGAGAATGCAGAACATGGACAAAAGTTAGTACTATGTTAGCAACAGTTGCAACACTGCATGAAAACAACTGGGCTAAATGTAGATTGGTATAATTTTGTTTCAGTTTCATCAGAGTGATAAATATCTGGTCCTCAAGTGTGATCGCCTCAACCTTCCATCCAGCATAATAGTTTATTTCACCCTTGAATCTTGAAACATATCCCACAACAATATCAAAAACATCCTTAGTGGGTAGACCTGTCTCCATCCGTATCACCTCAGGGCTCAAGCTCTTAGCAGAGTAGTGTGCACTATAGTAACTTGACACTTCCTTGTGTTTAGCAAGTTCTGTTGAAGTCATATCAAGCTCTATTGACAGCAGAGCTTCTTTGGAACTTGTCTTTTCCTCTTGTGAGCATTCAGTGGAACATGGTTCAGAGTTCTCTTTAATCTCTCCAAGCACAGATGCTACAGTTGGTAATTTCGTGGGCTCGGCAGACACTTTCCGTTTTTTCTTGGGGGTAGGTGTACTGGGAGGTGTTGGTCCTGTACCTGGCAGCAAGTCCAAACTATCAAACAGCTTGTGCCTGTTTCTGTCACTGATGGTTGGCATATTTTCTTTTCGCCCATCTTTAAAGTGACAACTGCAAAGTCGCGAATGTTTGCTGGGCTTTCTATCTCCTCTCCTATAACAGAAAAAGACAGAAGCAGTTACTATACTTGCGCTTAAAAAACCCAAAGTTTAGTTGGTCACATGCTTAACCTTGTAGTCTAAGACGTGAATGCGAAGCGAGTATTTCTCTGAGCTTGTTACTTAATACTAGTTAGTGTAAAAGCTTTGATACTCACAACTATCATATAGTTTTTTAGTAACTAAATAATCTTAGATCAAGACTGAAGACAAGGAAAGGCAAAGCCGCGAGAAAAGAAATAAGACAAGAAAGAGAAACAGCTAATCGTGAATCAGTTTGAGATAAAAAAAAAAAAACCAGCTATTTCTAATCGATGGTACAGCATCGAAATATATATTTTTCGAAAAATACTCACCTTACAAATGATATCCACTTATCATAGAGTGTTTTATGTTTTTTCTGGTCTGGAAACGAAAAGAATCGGCAGCAGTGGCTTTCAGATGTGTGATTGCAATCTGGATGAAAACACTGGCCCATCGCAAACTTCGTCTCCGTGGCGTTTTGACTCGAATTATTGCTCACCAGGTGCTTTTGTCCGCTTATTATACTCTTCAATAGTAAGGCCAAAGGTTATCTTGATTCTCTTTATCTTATTTCTATTATTGGAGGATAAAATGCGCTATTATAGCTCTTGAAGTGTTCGAGGTCAACGACAATGTGTCACGCTAGGGACGCCATATTGGTTTGTTTAGACCACAGAATTCCGGTGCTATGGAAACGTGACGTAAGCACTTTAGGACTCTATTGAGGGCCGAAAACAAAAGACAAAAGCCTTTGAACGAGAACTGAATTTCATTGGTCTACAGGAAGTCCAAACTAAATAGAGTTTAATACTCATGGGAGAAAGGTGTGGTGAAGTTACTCAAAAATGAAAGTGAAATGTGATCATCGCAGTAAATTTTCCAATTTAAGCAATTGGAAAGAAGAAGCCTGAAAAAAATCAGGGCAGTGCATCGCACCGGTATCGCGGAGGTTACGGGTTCGAATCCCGTTGAAGCCCTGATTTTTTTCAGGCTTCTTCTTTCCAATTGCTTAAATTGGAAAATTTACTGCGATGATCACATTTCACTTTCATCTACAACCGCAGTACAAATATGAATTATTTCATATAAACTCCACATTACTCAAAAATGCTTTCTGTTTTCATGCAGAAAGCTCTTTAACTTTAAAATCAATCAGCCGGAGGTAAATAGTGCTTCATGCCGATGGTGAAGGGTGACAGCTTCACCGAACAAAAGCAATACTTTTGAAAATATTGTGTGATTTTTTCCAAATGCTTCGCTCAAAAGGTCTTAAAATCCACAATATATTCTTAGGTCCGTTCAAACGTCAAACTTTCCATGAGAGTCGGAAGGATAAGTCGGTCATTTCTTAATCTGTTTGGATTGAAGGAATCAATGCGTTGGCTAGGCATAGACAGGAGAACTGTGTCATTAAGACATAGAATACGAATCTGTAATTTGAAAAATTATCTAAGGTTACTGAATATTTCGAATGTGCGACATAACACTTTCACAGTCACTCAAAAATGCTTTCTGTTTTCATGCAGAAAGCTCTTTAACTTTAAAATCACTAAGCCGGAGGTAAATAGTGCTACACGCTGCTGGTGAAGGGTAACAGCCTTCACCTAGCAAAAGCAATACTGCGGTTTGACCTGCAGCTCCATTAAGAACCAATTTATTGACCACGTAAAACAGCGCAGCAGCTTGGAATTGCTGATCAACTGCACATGTTCCGCCGACAGATTGACGATTGCTTTAATCAAAGTCATTCATACAGGAACAGCAAAATTGCAGCAAAATGAACAGAATGTGTAAACTGTCCAGAGATTACAATCGCGGCAGGATGTTTTTTAATAAAAATAATCACGCTTCAATGCTTGCTCATGGTCCATTATAATCCTGGAGACAGGTTCGAGTGAAGTACATTAAGGGCCGAAACAAAAGACAAAAGCCTTTGAACTACGAGAACTGAATTTCATCGGTCTACAGGAAGTCGAAACTAAATATAGCTTATTACTCATGGGAGAAAGGTGTGGTGAAGTCACTCAGAAATGCTTCCTGTTTTCAAGCAGAAAGCTCTTTAACTTTAAAATCTCTAGGCTGGTGGTGAATAGTGCTACGCACTGCTGGAGAACGTGACAGCCTTTGCTTAGCAAAAGCAATACTTTGGTTTGATCTTCAGCTCCATTAAAAACCAAATCATTGACCACGTAAAATAGCGCAGCAGCTTGGAACTGCTGATCAACTCCGCGTGTTCCGCCGAGATATTGACGATTGCTTTAATCAACGTTGTCCACACAGGAACTGCAAAATTACTGCAAAACTCTGAGGTACATGATGATGGGTTTACTGTTGACCATAGCTGAATATCGTCCTGTGCTGTTATTCTTGTTAGTTCATTCAGTTACGATTTCGAATTCCAACTACACAAAAGAGCCATGTCGGCCGTTTTCCAAGATATCAACAGATTTGGAAACAAAAGAAGGAGACACGCTTCAAACGAGGATGGTGCAATGTATGCTTATTAACCCGGAGAATGAATTAGGGAAATTCAATTTTGATATCAGCTGGGCTTTTAACGCTACAACGGGCGTTAATAACTATAATTTGATCTACATCAGTGTCGTGTTTTGGTGCCTGTCGCCAATTGAGCTCGATTTCATCAACCCAAACAACATGGAGAAAAAGAACATTGTACTGGCTCTCTCACTTAAAGGTGAGTGCAAAGTGTCGGTACAAAATCTCGCTGTCTTTGCAAAAGCAACCGACTTACGACTTCTGAGTCCAAAAGGAACGAAGGTAACATGGTTGGCTGCATCCGGCTCTGGAATCGTAACTCATGGAAATGAAAGTTTCACAAAGGACGTGAAAAAGCTATCATCCTTGCTGGTCCAAGACAGTTTTCCAGCAAACATACGCGCTATGTTTTCCGACTTAAACAACGTCTGGCGGGAAATGGCTGAAGTTAACTTTAAGCGAATACCAGTAAAAGGAATCCCAGAACAATGGAAGACTACCATGCCATTGCTACAAAGACTTCTCATGGTAGAATGCAATTTGAAGAAACCGCCAGAATTTCCTTGGAGCGACTCTACCCTGGAGTATCAACGTGGGCTGAGAAGGACAGCTGATAGTTTCCATTCTTTAACGTCGACCCATGTTCAAGGTAACCTTTACGTTCGTGTATTGCGTTTAGATTACAATAATATTGTTGACCTAACGTCTCACGAGTTCAGCGGACTGTTGCATGTGTTAAGCCTGCGAGGAAATGGCTTACGGACAGTTGGGCCGTTATGTTTTCGCAAATTACGAGGAATTCAAACGATTGACCTCAGCGAAAATAATTTAGTGTCCTTACCTCAAGATCTATTTCTAAGGTTGACTTCATTGCGGCAAGTCTATCTTCGTTCGAACAAGTTGAAGATTATTGAACAAAAACTGTTTAAAGACCTGAAATATGTCACGGTTGCTACACTTGAGCAAAACAACCTGGACCAGTTCCAAAGGGACTGTTCAGCTCATTAGATTCCCTGGAAATCCTAGATTTGGGAACTAACAACATCACAAAAATCGAGGAAAATCCTTTTTCGAAGAATGCATCTTTACAAGTGCTGTATCTCGACAACAACAGACTTTCCAGCATCCCTTCGTGGATATTTCTTCTGCCAGACATAAGGCTTATCAACCTCTCTTCTAACGGATTAAAATTTCAGGATCTTGACAAGGCATTAGATAGTTTAATTGTACCGTTCGAGGGCGAAACAAAACAGCTCAGAGACCTTGGTTTGTCGGGCAATAACATTACCACACTAATAGATTCCGATGGTTTAAAAATGATTAAACGGGACGAAAGAATCAATCCAATTTATCAAGCCAAGTATCTTTACCTTTGGAAATCGATCGTATTCGATCAAACTGAATGGAAATCCGCTGGCTTGTGATTGCATTATGTCTGCTGTGGCGCAAGAAGTAAAGAAATTGGTGCGGAGCCGTCCTTACATTCGATCCAGGTTTTCAACCTGGAAATGTCATTGGCCACAAAGATTGAAAAACAGAATGATACTAGAGATTGAAGAAAATCAGTAGATGGTGAGAGAAGAAAAAGATAATACCAAGTGTCCAGTCCAGTGCATCTGCCTGGAACGCTGCTCAGATGGAAGAATGATTGTTGATTGCGAAAGGAGGAATCTTACTGAAGTACCAAGCGTGGTGCGTCTACATACTGCGGCTTGCGAGAGTCTGTCTAGCCATAAACAGGTTGCGATCCCTTTGATGCCCTCCAGAACTGTTTGGTTCCTTTAGGATATAGCCATGTTGTTTCTGAAGGTACTTTGAGAGGTACCGTTGCTCGCGTCTGCAGTCAATGCAGTATTTCCGCTTCTCCTGTACGGCTTTGGGTTTTTTGGAGTTTCTCTGCTCGTGACGCATGTCAAAGAGATTGACAGCATTTCATCCATGGACATTTCTCAAATGTCTTAGGAGCTAATATACTTTTGCACCACAACGAAGAGGGCAGTCAAACTTGTTTCTTATTTGTGACTTAAGCTCTTTGACAAATTGGACTTCATCCCCTTTTCTTTTGTTTTTACCACTTCCAGATTCTGACAGGCTGTTATCGGACTGATCTTTTTCTCTTCTTCTCCATGATCGTCTTCGCTGCTTTCGGACTGAGACAGCTTCCTCTAGGACTGATCTTCTGTCTCACTTTGGGCAGCAACTTTTCTTACTTTTGCATCTTTTGAGTAATTTTCAGCACCTGATGCTTTCTTTTTAATTGACTGGAATTTAACACTGTTATCTTGTTTCCTCCCTCGAATCTTCTTTTCCTGAATCTTTTCCATTAAAACTGTTGCTGCTTCGGAATCAATTTCTTCTGTTTCATTTCTCATCCCAGATAAAGAGTTGTCACTCTCGGTTTCCGGGGGATTTTTCTTTGTAACAGATTTGGATAGCCCTTTTAAAGCCCAGATGTGTCTTTCAGCCTAGAATAAATTACAAAAATAATCACAAAAAATATCGCCGTAATAAATAAATGGAAAAAATCAATATATAAGGAAATAAATAAGTACATTAATAAATAAATAACAAAATAAATAAACTCTGATTGATGGCCACAACTTTCATACTATGTACTATGTCCTACCTCAACGTATTAAGCCACACCTATACCAGTCCCACTGCCATGTAGTAAACCCTGTTTCTTATAACAATCCAACCCTGTAGTTAGCCTTTGCCCTTCAATACAAAGTTTCTCTCATAAGAACCCAACCCTGATAAACCACATCTCTCGTACCAGCCCCTTGCCCTGTCTCTCATAAGGACCCAACCCTGATAAGCCAGATCTCTCATAAAAGACACACTTGTGACCCTATACAAATAGATAGGAAATCTTAGATTGAGAATGGTATGAGAGAAGGGGGTTATTTCTTTAAAAGGCGGGACTCTACCAAGAGAGATTGGGAATTTTAGGGAGGGGCTATTGTGAAGAGTGTAGATCTCCTCCAAATTCATGTTACTTCATGATCTGAGGGCTATTTTTTAGGGGTGTGCTTCACAATATTCCTGAGGTGAGTAATTGATCAACTTTTCCCTTAAACTAACACAATTTTCCCCACAGCAAAAAGGCTTCCTCGAAATTGTTTTTCTCCCTTTCTTCGGGCATCTGTCAACCAGCTGGGCCAGATTGTTCAAGGCTGGGTTAGGATAACCAAGGGTTAGTGTGAAATTGATTTCAGATCTGAAAGCTTGAAGAGCAAATTCAGTTTATTTCTTTTTGACTACAATGTAATAATACAGCAGTGCCTTTTTTCAATCGCAATTCGTTTTCTTTCTGTATCAATAAACACAGACACTGATGTCCGGCTTTGTATTTGGCACGAAATAACAACACTAGAGAAACAAGACCACGCGATACTTAAATTTCCATGACTGTAAAAAGGCCTTTTCAAAAATACATTTATCAAAAGCTCGGTGTATAAGATCATTGAGCGTAGGACAAGCGTAATATTGATCACTTTGCATTTCGTCAAAACAATCATTTCGGGTTCACTAACCTGGCATTTTTTGACATGGTGTCCTTCATCGCAAGCTTGCTGAAGATTCACACGGGCCTGTTTCAGTTCAAACAAAATGTTTGTCTCGCTATATCTGCTGTGTTGGTTCATCACGTAAGATGGACTATCATAACTCAAAGGAAGATTGAGTAACAAGGTCGTCAGCTAGAAGGAATCTCCAAATTTATGGAATGTTAAATGTTAATTCAACTAGCTGTGTCAAAATTAGCGTAGTTGTAAAAACAAAGTATTTAAAAACAGATCGGAAAGAACAAAACTCTTGACTATTCGGAGATATATTTTATTCCTTAGCCATTCCACGTGCACTTGTATCATATTAGTTTTTTAAATGACTTCCTACAAAAGCAAGGAAGGGCCACATTTACAAAAAAATACCTACCTTCCCCACACAAATGCACATCGGGCACAAGCACATGTAAAGCTACAGCTGCAAAGCACCATAGGTAAACATCAAGTAACTTTGTGGAACGCATTTTCTTTTCCTTCTTTTTTTTTTTTTAAAGGGGTCGAAGTTAAGAACTACGAGCAGATTTATGAACCCTACGTGCTCTCGTAAAATATCTACATAAGGAAGAGTGAGACTGAAAATTTTCCATTCTAGACTGTGGGCGCATCTAGAAGTTATTTTGGGACGTCAAGCCTTATACATATGGGGGTGGTTGGGAGTGAAGAGGCGGCGCTTAAAACTGAGCTGCTTACATCTAGATATATTTTTTTCTCGATTAAAATTATTATCTCAACAATCTAAGGCAATATACTGTAAACGTTACCGAAACGGCGTTGTGATGAGTCAAAAACTTGGGTGGGGTCATAGGGTAAATTTTAGCTGTCTCATCCTTTAAAATTTTCAACGTAATGAATGGTATTATTGTATTGTATTATTATTGTATTATTTCTTGCTAATCTTTCAGATCCGGAGGTGTGGAAAATGCGACCTCGCGACTCCTAAAACGTCTGAGTTACCAGTAATGGGATCCTTGCATTTGCGCAGAGTTGTTTCTAAACACTGTGACTAAATGCCCAGCAGTTGAGTACAGTAATGCTCGGCAGTCAGGAATTTTCACAGAATATCCATTATGGGGTTCCTCCAAACTTCTTAAGAATATCAGATCTTTGTCTAGAAATGTCAAGCAATTTCAAAAACTAATTTTTTTTAGTGGACAAATTCCCCCACACTGCCATCCTTTCCACCCATAAATTATCAGTGGTGGATCCAGACCTTGAGCCAAGGGGGTGGGGGGCGGGGCTGGCTTTTTGTTGCTTGCCCTGCCGGCTTTTCTTCCTTCTGTGATTTATTTATTTTTAACCCAAAATATGGGGAAGACCTTGGCCCCCTGGGCTCCTCTCCTAGATCTGTCACTGATTAAATTTCAGCAAGCCACATACAGCTTTCATGAATTGATAATTTCTCAAGGTAACATGAGAAAAAGGATTGATTTTCTTGAAAACTCACAGCTTATTTTACCAATTCAAAATCTGTCAGGTCTGTGAAATGTACAGAAAATGTATGACTTCATGACAAACCAAGTCAAATTGCATTAGGAAAGAATAAAGTAGTCAGGACTACCCGGAATCTGTCAACTATTCTAAATAATATACATAATCAACATCAAAATTGAAAGTGTCATCATCTTTCATCATGATGTCGAAATATGAAAATGTGAAATATTGGCACAGAAACCAAGTTTTTTTTCCTTCTCTTCTCCTAATATAAGCATGTATTTAGTGGACACCTCAATAAGGCAAGCGTTGAGACACCACAACAGGTTTTATTTTAACCCTGATCCTAACATATAGAGAAATGTTCTCCATCTGTAAAAAATTTGATTGCTTGAAGATTGTATAAACTGTCCTCCACTTCATGGCCCAATTGAAAGAACAATATTATCTTTTTAAAAGTAAAAAAATAAAGGTACTTAAAAACATACATACATACAAAAGAAAAATAATGACAGTAAACAAGTACAAAGAGATGTTGAAATAGTTAACCTTAACCCTTTAACTCCCATAAGTGGCCAAGAAAGAATTTCTCCTTACAATATCAATACAATATCAATAAGATAAGTAATGAGAATAAAGAGAAAAATCAATTTGAGGATTGAAAATGGATCCAATACATAATTCTCCAAAGTAACATCACAAGACTTGTATGGCAGACAGTAAGGAGAATTACTAATGAGATCTTTGGAGTTAAAGGGTTTAGGAATACTGAGAAATCAGCAGCCATATCGGAAGGGATCCTTATATCACTAAGGATTTGAGTATCCTTCCACCATTATTTTACACTCGTGGGTGGCCAAGTAACAATTTCATTTTCAATAAATCACACAAGATGTAAATAAACAGGAATGAATCAAACCAAAAAGTTCTTTGTTTCACTCAACAATGCACTACAAAGGAAACTTCTAGCACTGAATAACAAAAGCAGATGAATCGCGCATTTTTTCGACCGTGGAAAAATCGTATATACGCGTCTGACTACCCTGCGTCTGAGGGTATGAAATTCGTCTGCGCCGTTAACGTATACGCGAGCAGTACTGTAGATAGTCAAATGAAAACTTTTTACTTATTAATAAAATTTACTGTTGTGTTTCATGTTCACATGTTGCGACAACTCCACCTTTCAGTAAATTCGATTAATGGAAAACATGAGAAAATACCATCTAAAACTTTTCAACCTATTTAATATAGCCAATAACAATATCAACTAACTTTAAAATTAAAGAGAAAACTTGATTGACGTTTGGAATTGATTTCTGTGATGGAAAAATGAAATCCAGGTGCTATCTGAAGTTTTCTTAAAGACACCCACATTGTATGCAGAAAAATGGTGGGGCAAGCAGTCATACCTGGCAACTTCAAGAGGAAAAAAAAGAGAAGCCCTTACGATTCTAGAATATTGTTTTACTGACTCACTGTTCTCACTCCTCCAATCGACCAGTAATGTCGTGACGCGAAGTAGTTCACCGTCGTTTCTTTCGATTTTCCCTCAATTCCCCCGAACTGAAATTAGACGTCACGCTCATTATAATATAATTTTAACCGATGCTGACATCATACACTTCATCTGAAGAAGAAAACATTCCCTATCTTCGAAAATTTGATCAAAACATCAGGAACAGCAACGAGCGTCCTAGGCTGTTTGAAGGTACCGCGGACTAGCATGTGTGTTAATCGCTTTGGAGGTTTTGAGAACATCGTCCTCGTCAATTATTCCCCCCCTCCCCACCCCCCCTGGCTGGTCTCTAAAGCCCCTTGAAGAAAAACTCTTCTACAGCCAGTCTTTAAGAGTTTTATTTCAGTTTTTATTCAGAATAATATGGGGCTGGAAAATAAACTATCGAGAACTCCGTTTTTAGGCTTGGCTAAATCTATATATTATACGTCAAATTTACGTCAAGATTCGTAATGTGACTTGCGTGACGTGCAAAAAAGTGATTGCCATGATTGGTTACACAGCTGCCACGTACCAAGATGGAGTCCTTCGTCGACCGTAAGCTGGCGACAGATGAGCAGGAATCGTTCAAGATTCGCCTGATCACGACTGAAGAAGAAATGCAAAGGTTTGCAATAAAACCAATGGCGAAGGAACGCTGGCGGCCGGGTTTAAAGGACGCCGAATTTTTTCTCGCTTGTGATGCCACGGCAGCTTTCGTTGGTGAACTGAACGGGAAACCCATACCACTGTTAGAATTTCAAAATATGGCGATAGCTTTGCTTTCATCGGAGCTTATCTAGTTGACAAGGCATATAGAGGAAAGGGATACGGCTTGAAGATCTTCAATGCCGCCGTGTCAAGTGTGAAGCCAACCAGCAACATCGGATTATATGCTTTGCTTCACCTCGAGAAAATGTATGAAAGAAGCGGATTTCGAAGTCACTTTCATGCGGCACGCTATGACTTCCATCTCCCGACAACCATAGCCTGCTTCCCTGAAATACTGGAGAAAATTTCCGTAGAAGTCAAAGCTGTAGAGGACGTAGAACTAGAGAACATATTTCGGTACGATACGCATGTGTTTGGCTTCGAACGTAGCGCGTTCTTATCGAGATTACTTCGTGCAGAGGGTACCCTTGGATATGTGGCCGTCAACAATGACGGTTTAACCGTGGGTTACATCTCTGCCCGACCGACTTTTCTTCAAGAGGAAGGTTACTTAATAATAGGACCTCTGTTTGCGGATTCTAAAGCCATCGCAGAGAGGCTACTGAAGGCATTGTTCGAAAAGCTTTCTCATGAAGAGAAAGCTGCCCCATTGGTTTGCATGGATGCCTCAACAAAGCAAGGCATGGAACTTGGAGAAGAACTTCAAGGAAAAAAGGTGTTTGATTTGGTTTACATGGTGACAAAGGGTCTCCTTAATACCTGTTTGGAAAAGCAGTTTGGTGTCACTATTGTTGACCTTGGATGACACAATAAGGAATTTAAACAATGCTATAGGTGTGTATCGGCTGAAGATCAACTTCATTGAGATCCTCAATCAAAGTTGGGAATTCCTAACATAAGTGAAATGTGAAACGCGTGTCTGGCCTTTTAGAGCAGTGTATGATAAAAGAAAGAAAAAAATCAACAGAGAAAACACTAGCTCTATAAAAATTGGTCAAATCAGATGGGATTTTGCTAACCCGAGGAACTTATTTCCATTAAAACTTGTTCATACATTTTCTCAAGTGGTAGAACTTTAAATAAAGTGTATTAGAAGTTTATTAACATATTGTTTCAATTAAATACATTCAGGTGTTTTGTAAACCGTTGGGAACACATTTTTGTCGTCAAATGATGTACTCCTTTTCTTTCTTGTATATTTTGGGGTGAAAAAATAAAGTTGTTGTTGTTGTTGTTCCTTAGTGATTCAACTTGTTCTATGGTATTAACAACAAGCACAGTAATTAAGTGAATTTTAATAGAAGCCCTTCAGGCATACATTGAGTCAAATTTCCCTGTGGAAAAAGGGATGAGTGTGGAACTGATATTTTAATTCTCCACGAACAGATACCACACCATAAGTGCCACAACATCTTAGGCTGCATATTTGTTCAGCTGTGCAACAAGCTTTCCCGTATTTTCCTTAATCTAGATTATTTTAAAATAAGTGATTAAAAGTTTAAAGGGATCCAGCTGAATTATGGCTAATAAAAACGTGCACTTTCTACCACAACAGTTACGGAAGAAAAGGCTCTGCCTCAAAGCTTGCAGATGAAATTACGAAATGTTCACCTAAACTGGAAAGGTGCGAAGACATGTAATACTTAAAGGAATATTTTAAGATGCAGCTAACGAGGAAATGTCTAATTTGAGGTGCATGTCATGTGGTAAACTACGTTTGTTGATGACAGGCACTTCGGTAAACTTGTCACCTAAACTAGCGCTGGAAAATATGAAACCATTCTTCATGTACAGTTGAATCGCTGGCAGCAGTGTAGACGTTGTTTTTAAGAAAACCAATTTTATTCTATTTGTCTTGGCATGTGAGATAAGTTCATTAATCAGGTTATTAGCGATCCCCATTCTCCTACAACTCGGGACAACGTACATGCGCTTGAGTTCATAGACGCCTTGTTCGAAGTTTTCCTCGTGAACGAGGCCCACCATCCCAACAACTCTTCCATTCAACTCTGCTACCCACAAGTGCGACTGTTGAATCGACATGTAGGACTCTTCGATGTCCTTTAAATCACCTGAATTCAATGTATGATTAATATAGAGCCAGCCTGTCAACTGCAAATATATGCAGATGAATGCCAAAACCATGCATGCCATCACCACAAACACAGCAAAGATCCATGCCGACCAAATTACTGCTGCAAGTATGGCAAATATAGCAGCCATGACAATATACCTTACCAGCAATGATAAATATATTACTGTGATACTCTCTATAAACTCTTGATATCCATCCTTAAATATGTTTTGGCATGCTGATTGGTCCTTACGTTCGAATGAACGAATGATCGGCAAGATCCTGACTGCTTTGTTCTCGGTTAGTGATACCAACTTCTCTCTAAAGATTGACGGAGCCATTTGGAGCTGTGAAGAAAACAATTTTGGCGGCGGTCGCATCAAACTTCACTAATTGAATCTAACTTCAATCACAAACCCACTTCGCTCCAAAAAGAAATTTTAAAAAAATCGAAAAAGAATTTGAGCGCCGCTGTCAAAGTGTTTTGGGAAGGCAGACGCCTAAAACTCGGGGATACCCCAAACACTTTGACAGCGGCGCTCAAATTCGTTCACTCCAAAGAAAAAGGATAAGATGAACGAGAAAAATCCTGCCATCGCAGGTCAAACTAGACTAGCTGACTAAAGTATTTTTTCCTGATGAAATTTTATCCTGGCATATCTTGCATACCATGGCAGCTTATGGTTGAAGAAAACATGAATGTTTGTGTAGCCAAAATTTGGAAGTCTCAGAGGCAGGACATCGGATCCTTCAAAGATTTTGCAAGTTACAAAAATTGAAAAGTTTTTCGAATCGAATGTTTTTGAAAAATGGAAAAGCACGGATATTGATTATCACCGCTGAAAAAAGATAAAAAACAGCATAATAAGCGATAAATCTAAAAAGAATTGTTTTCCCATTTTCAATTTTCCATTACATTTTCCTATTCCCCATTTCTATTCTTCATTTCCTATTCCTCATTTCCTAATCCTCGTTTTCCACTCCACATTTCTCGTTCTCCATCCTTCATTCTCCATTCCCCATTCCTGCTTTTAGTAACAGTAATAATAAAAAAATGATATAACTTCGAAGCGTGAAGAATGCTCCACTGTTGATGCGTTTTTTACTACTGCAATAATTCCGCAAATTGGGATTTGTCTTTTCATAAAATGTCCTATATTCCTATTTCTTATTTTGAAATTCTGTCGACCTTTCCCACTCTTGTTCATATTTGAAATTCAATTTTTTTTTTTAACTTCATGGAACTTGGAAATTTTGTGTGGGTCTCTTGAAACTGGACAACGTTCCTTGAAAATTCGGAACAAACATTTAGACGTCAGGCGTAAAAATTGTCAAATTTTAACAGTTGGTCGTGAGAAAAGTTAACCATAGAACTTTCTCTTTTAGCCGCAAAAATCATCACCCCATTGAGAATTTCTGACCGTTCTGCACATACTTCTGAAATATCCATTTAACACAAATCGTAGTAATCGCCTGACATTTAATCGCCAATAAAATAGATAAACTTCCCTATTTGTTCCTAAAAATTCAACTGCAGGGAACAAAAGAAGGGAATAATATGCAGTTACGTATCATGAACTACCCATAGATATTTTGATTACCTTAAATCGAGTTGCAACGGATCAATTTCAAATCTCCAGTTGTAGAGGATCAGTTTCAATATGACACAAAGAGGCAAGCTAGTATATACACAGGCTTCTCAAGCTCAAGTCTGATGAAATTTTAAACAGCCATCTCATGGCTGCATATAAACCTTCCTTTGCATAAAATTGACAAGTATTTATTGTATAATAATGATACTTTTTGAAATAAACGACAAACGTTCATAAACTTGAAAAGCAGAGACAAATTGATATTTAAAATCACTTTAAACAATTCGCTTAGAAATTACAATCATTTTCGTTTCTTTGTCATCTCGCCACGTAAATGCTTAAATTAATCACTAAATGACATGTACAACGATTACATTGTGTAAAGGAAATAATACAGAGGATATCAAAGACTTCAATTCTACCCTCAACTTGAGAATAACCTTTGTCGATGGATGGCAAATGCGATTCGAGCAACTTAATTCAAATGAAGAAACTTCGAGATATTCAACGGTATTGCTAAATCAAACATTGTCCTAATGTTTATCAATAAAAACTTAAGAAAGATATCCCGCAAACGATAGAAAACTTGGCCCAGGTAACTTAAACAGGTAATATTTTCGGTAAATATGCGAGAACAAGGTGGGATATATTTATTTAAAAAAATGTTATTTTTACAGATTCATTTGGCCGTCTGCCATGCCAAGGCACGCTTAGCCCAGGAATGTTCTTAGAACGTTTTTAAGCAAAATATGTTTGTTCTTGCAGGTATCACACAGAATATGCTCTTCATTCGAGAAAGTATCGTAGAGGTGGACATGGGGGGTTCTGGATATAAATAATAGAACAAATACAGCATCGCCGCAAGAAATATTATCAACACACCGACACCGCAAGATTTACTTGGTCTAAATGTTTCCATTTTTTTTAACGTCATTACCGTTACTTCTATTTTACAGACATACAAAACACATCACAAGACATTCCTACCGCGTTCTCCGCTTGTAAAATTCCTTGTTGTCGCCTACACTTCAAAGATGACTGCATAAATGACTGCAAAGATGATCCAAAGAAGTTACCGCTGCCAAATGGGTCAGTCGTGCATCCTCTGAAGTTAGAATATAATCCCACAAAATGTGAAATTTACAGTTTGCTTCCTTTGATGTCACGACTTTCTTTGTCTAGTTTTATGTTTCATATCCATTTTCTTTTTCAAGAGAAAAGCTTATATAGTTAGTCATCGTGGTGACTAACACTGACAGCTAAGTTTATCGTTTGTCTCCTGATGTAGTCAAAGATGATGTCCACTGGTTGTACTTCATCTTATAAAGAATTGGATGGTCCGCTGTCATTCATTGGTTTAACAACAGCTGCGATTGGCACATTTCCATTCCTGTTGCTTGGCAAAACGTTCCGCCACGGTCGACTCTCGTTTTTCCTTGCAAATAATCGTCGCTTTCGTCGCTGGCTCTTTGATTGTCTCTTGAAATTGGACAGCATTCCTTGGAAACTCATAACATATTACATTTGAGACTGATAAAAACCCGATAGTTATTTAGCCGTCAGGCGTAAAAATTGACAAATTTTGACCGTTGGTCGTGAGAAAGTTAACCATAGAATTTCCTCATTTTGCCGCAAAAATCATCACCTTATTGAGAACTTCTAACTGTTTTGCACATACTAATGCAATATCCATTTTTTACACAAATCGTAGTGATCGCCTGACATTGAATCGCCAGTAGGATAGATGAAACTTCCCTATTAGTTCCTAAAATTCAACTACAGGGCATAAAAAAGGAATTACATGCATTTGCTTATAATGAACTACCCATAGATATTTTGATTACCTTAAATCGAATTGTAGTGGATCAATTTCAAATCTCCAGTTGTAGTAGATTAGTTTCAATAAGAGGTAAGCTAGTATACACGTAGGCGTCTCAAGCTCACGTCTCATGAAATACGACAGGAATAACTGTGATGGCAAAGCAAGCTTAAAACGGCAGAATTCTATTGATTTTACGTGTAAAATGTTCATATTTCGAAATATTTATCACTGTAAATCGACCATATTTTGTTCCCCACACTATTCCTTAATAACGTGTTCAAATTCTCAACAGTTCCTCTCGTACAACGAGAAGGGTGACGTAAATTGAATCTATTGCAAACAGCCATCTCATGGCTGCATCTAAAACCTTCTTTGCATAAAATTGACAAATATTTATTGTATAACAATAATACTACTTTTTTAAATCAATAGCAAATGTTCATAAAAACGAAAAGCAGCGACAAATTGATGTTTAAAAGCACTTCAAACGATTCGCTTAGGCCTAGTTTATGCGTCGCGCTACAGTCTAATTTAATTTAGACGAATTTAATTCAAGGTCCCACAAGCAATTAAATTCGACAATAACGCGACTTCTAAAACGAATTAAATCCGTTTGGTAAATTAAATTTTTCTTAGACGTTTTATCTGTCTTGGTAAGACGTATAAAATATTGATAACGCCTCTTCAGTTTTAAAGTCGCAGAAGCGTCGCGTCGAATGAATGCATACACTTTCTTAATGTATTTCAATTTATTTTGGCAAGCCCGTAGCGACCCGTGGCGAGCTTTTCAAGTATTCCGCATGCGCAAAAGCTCCTCTTGGGCACTTCTCGCGCGAGTTTACGTAGTAGTTTATGGCCATGGCGCTTTGGAGGAAAGTTTGTCATCTTCTTGCAGTAATTGTGAGAGATAAACGAAGTATTCTTGTATAACGTGTGGTAAAAGTGTTTGTGTTCTATTGGAATGTTCGATTCCTGAAGTTAATATCAGCTGGCAACCAAATAAACGTGTTGGGTATTGTCTCAAGTGCGCTCCTTGTACAGAAAAGCTTGCCAAAGATTGTCACAGCAAAGTGAAGAAGCCTGAAAAAAATCAGGGCTTCAACGGGATTCGAACCCGTGACCTCCGCGATACCGGTGCGATGCTCTACCAACTGAGCTATGAAGCCACACATTGGGAGCGAGGTCAATTTATTGAGTTCATATCTTCCCGTGCAGTGAAATGATGTGAAGTTTTATATGAAATAATTCATATTTGTACTGCGGTTGTAGATGAAAGTGAAATGTGAAAAATAGAGAAAAAAAAAAAGAATACTAAGCAAAACAAAAGTGGTCCGCGACACGAAGCATGCCTTTACATTAAGACCGAGAGTCCTAATGCTTATAATGATACTTAAATGCATATGTTCGAATGTTCCCCAAAATCTTCTAATAATCTGCTTGCACCCACCCCACGTACTGTTTTCACTCAGCGGCTGGTCAGTGGTCACGTTTATGAGGTAAACATGGCGACCGCTTCCTGATCACCGTTCCTGTCGATCAGAAAATCAAAATACCAGCGTGATAATACCTCGAAGATGAAGCAGTTATGTTATTTGATTCGTACTTCACATTCGAATCGAAGCTTGGGTGACGAACAATTTCAACTTTTGCCGCTTGAATTGAAAGTAGAGCTCATTTGAATTGCTTTCGTATGTGTTTCTGACGGTTTTACATCTACCTGCTAGATTTATAGCTGCTACGCTTCATGTTGACCAGTCCCTAGTCCCTCAAAATGGCGGCCAAACTTGGAGGTTGCCGAAAATTAGGTAAGTTCACGGAGTTATAAAGTTTTCGTAAGGGTCGGGCGGTAAAGTTTTTTCTGTAGGTACCTTTTCTATGGCATTTACTTCCTAGCTATGTTAATTGGATCAGTTAAGAACATCTCACTATTTCAAAAATTTACCTTGAATTTGATCAGTTTTCGCGTATGTGACCTCAGGCGAACCGATAGTGTCATTCAAGTCTACCTGTTTGCTTGATTGAAACGTGATGTTTACGAAAGTCGCCTCGATAGATAAGATAGAGTTAATATACATGTTTTTAGTAATTATTTTTTGCTGAGTTCCGTAGTTTTTTGTAAATTGTCCTCCAAAGTTGTCTCAAATTAAAGTCTTGAAAAATGTCACGACAGCTTCTCTCGAGTGAAGTTTAATTTCCGTAAAACTCTGAAAAATAAAGAGATCCGATCAAACGGATTGTGGTTTTAGTGTAGGTACATGAGTGTCTTACAACACACAAGAAATGTGCTAAATCCGTCGACCGGACTGCTCTTACAGAGACACTCTCGTAAGACCGTGTTCGGCTGACGGATGTTTAGTCATTTAAATTAAAGCTAGTTTTTTCGTGCAGCGATTCTTTCGACGAAGAAAGGGGTCGTTCTTTCTTCACGCTTGCAACGCAATTATCTCTTCAAAAAATCTGTAAAAACCTTGAGACTTGACTTACTTACTCAAGACACCTTGAGGCAAATGATCCCACATTTTTTGCCGACGGTGGCACTGTTTACAAATACAAGCAGAAAACGCGTGGATTTCGTAAGCGCGATGCTAATCGAACACCGTCCCCCTCTTACTCTATACCAAAAATCGCTCATAATCTTTTCCTATATCCTTAATGCAAAATATGTATTTGAAATTGGGCGCTGAATTGCAAATTTACTCGAAAAATGGAAAGTAAATTCACCGCAATGTTGTTGTTTATCTCGATAACCTTCACGCTAACACGTACCACTTTGCAAGGAAATATTATCAGCATACATTATAACATAGCTAGTAAATTTGTGTTATCAAATTCAAATGCGCGAGCGTGTTTCATATTCCTTTATAAAATAATTCAAATAGTACGCGCGCTCTGATTGGCCATAAAACCATTTTACATGAGCGTATGTAAACACGGTTTTCATATGGAATCTTCTCGCAGAGTTCTCCTTGCTATTTATTTAGCAGTAACTCAGTTTCTTTAAGTTCGTTTTGAGTAAAGTAATGGAAGAAGAAGATTTTCCCAATTTTTCTTTGAGTTTAATTTTCCCAGTATTCAAAAAACGGCCGAAAAGCCAAATGAACAACAACAACAAGCACGTCGCTTTCTTTCGTTGCAAGAAGTGGCTCTTTCATTGGTTATTTTATAAAAGAAAATGTAAAATGGTTTCCGTGTTTACATAGCCTGATGTAAACACTTGGGAGGTTGGGTGAACACTTGATAAGCTGGAAATCACTCCACTTCGCGTCGTGGTTTCCTACGCTTATCTCGTGTTCTCCCAACCTCCCAAGTGTTTACATCAGGCTATGTAAACACGGAAACCATTTTGCATTTCTTCACTTGTGCACGCTCATGACGTCAGCAAACAAATCCCTCGAGAAAAAGATTTTCCATCGAGTTGAAAATGTTATAAAACAATTGGTTCATACGTCAGCTGTGCGTTCATCGAGATATGAAGCACTTGGGAAGTTTGGAGAGCACTCAAGAAGCTAGAGTTGCTCTCGGCTAAGCCTCGAGCAACTCTTACGCATCTTTCGTGCTCTCCAAACTTCCCGCGTGCTTCACATCTCGATGAAAGCACGCTAAAAAGTAGATTTGTGTAATCAAATTCAATTGCGCGAGCGTGCTTCATATTCCTATTGTGCACGCTCATGACGTCAGCAGACAAATACGTCGAGAAAAAAAAATTGAAAATGTTATAAAACAATTGGTTCATACGTCAGCTGTGCGTTCATCGAGGTATGAAGCACTTGGGAAGTTTGGAGAGCACTCAAGAAGGTAGAGTTGCTCTAGGCTACGCCGCGAGCAACTCTTACGCATCTTCCGTGCTCTCCAAACCTCCCGCGTGCTTCATATCTCGATGAACGCACGCTGACATATGAACCAATTGTTAATTAGAGTGACGTCACGGAACAGGATTAGTATCGGGTTTGCATAGACGTTCCCTCGCTTCCGTTCCACCATGGGAAGGGGAAAGCTACACGTAGGCTAGCATGGGTGCCCCAACAAAGCAGGGGATGGAACTTGGAGAAGAGCTTCGGGAAAAAAAGTTGTTTGATCTGGTGTATATGCCAATCAAGGTTCTCCCTAAAACATGTTTTGAAAAGCAGTTTGGTGTAACCGCAGTTAAACTTGGATGAGTTAAAACGGTACTTACCACCAAGTTGTAGGTTCGTTATTTCATAAAATTTCGATTGTTTTAATTATTTTTCCAGGGAAAATAAAACAGAACTATGGTCCAAATTGGTAGATGTTTTAATTTCCATTCCTAGAGATGCTTTCATTAATTAATGCCAAATTTAAATAAAGAGTTACGCACTTCTCACTTATGACAAGGTGAGGATTCTTAAGTGTATAGTTTAAAACACGACAAGTGTATTTCGCTTTCTTCAACTTTGTCTGGTCAAATAACAAGCTTGAGAGTGATTCAACTTGTCTTGTGATTGTTTCATTCAGCTTCTAAATTTGTTCAGTTCATCGAACCTCTCCCACCACCCCCCCCCCCTTTTCCTTTGCTCTTAAGTTAGAGAAATCTAAGTTTAATTTTTCGAAAGGAGAAATACAACTGAAATCTTAAAAAGAATGCGAGATACAGCTGAAAAGGTGTTTTATGGTAGTTGGTGCCGAATAGTGAATGGTGTAGTAATCCGGAAGTCTCCAGCAACGTGCTTAGCAAAGTGTTGACGTTTTTCGCGAACTTTCGTTCGGGATTTCGGTTTGCATATTTCGTTTACATCGCGTATTGCACCACACAAAGAAGTGAATTTGTCACATTTCCGAAAACATTGAGAAGTAAGAGTCTTCATGAAAAGGTCTTCGGTGTCTTTGCTTTACGCAATGAATTTGTAGGAGTTCGTTTAACCGATTCGTTTTGCCTGGTGAGGTTGTGAGGTGAGTGTTCTTACTTGTCTTGCTGGAAAAATTGAGCAGGAAAAAAAAGAGCTTTCTTTGCTTGTCTTGCTTAAAAAATAGAGCAGAAATAAAGTATTCTTTGCTTGTCTTGCTGGAAAAATAGGGCAAAAAACAAATTAAGAACGAAATAAAATGAAACGAACATGTCTTCTAATTTTTGGTGCTTTATCAAAAAACTTCGCCAAACCATGTGATTTTCACATGAGGCACAAGCCTCCTCGCTAATGCATAATGATACTGATAATGATCACAATGATAAAGATACATTCATCTACCACCTTTTAATGTGCTCTATAAATAGACTTAGTTAACATCATAATAGTGTCATTTCCAGAGGACATCTTGCTTGTCTTTAGTACGAAAAATGGAGTCTCTCGTTCACCTTCAGCCAGAGAAAGATGAACATTAATCGTTCAAGATTCGCCCGATTACGACTGAGGAGGAAATGCAAAGGTTTGCAATAAAACCAATGGCGAAGGAAGGCTGGCGGTCGGGCTTAAAGGACGCCGAGTGTTTTCTCGCTTGTGACCTTACGGCAGCTTTTTTTGGCGAACTGAACGGGAAACCCATAGCCACAGTAAGAATCTCAAAATATGGCGACAGCTTTGCTTTTATTGTAGCTTATCTGGTGGACAAGGAATGTATAGGAAAGGGATACGGTTTGAAGATCTTCGATCACAGGACGAAATTGCAAGAATCCGTAAACGGAAACGTGGCAGAAACATGTTAAACCGTTCCGGAAACACGACGGATAACCTGTGTTTCCGTTACCGGTTTCGTGACGTTTTCTCGCGTTTCCGTTGCTGCGTATACAACGGAACCGGACCACTTTTTGTGCATGTTTCCGTCAAGTTTCAGCTAGATGCCGCCGTGTCAAGTGTGAAGCCAACCAGCAACAACGGATTATATGCTTTGCTTTACCTTAAGAAAATGTACAAAAGAGGCGGATTCCGAAGTCACTTTTATGCGGTGCGGAAATTTCTTCCCGACCGACTTTTTTCAAAGAGAAAGGTTACGTAATAGGACCTCTGCTTGCGGATTCTAAAGCCATCGTAGAGAAGCTACTGAAGGCATTGTTCGAGAAGCTTCTTCATCGAGAGAAAGCTGCTCTATTGGTTCGCATGGATGCCTCAACAAAGCAGGGCATGGAACTTGGAGAAGAACTTCAAAGAAAAAAGGGTTTTGATTTTGTGTACGTGGTTACAAAGGATCTCCCTAATACCTGTTTGGAAAAGCAGTCTGGTGTTACTAACACTGACCTTGAATGAGATGATGAGGAATTTAAAACAAAGCTGTAGTTGTGTACCTCACGTAATGCTGTATTGGTGAATTTTGTTGGACACGACTCGTACACTGTTGAAGTGTGAATACCCAAAATCTGCATAATGTCCCACCTGGATATGTATCTCAGTACAATGTTTGCTAGTTACCCTTTGCCTTTGAGTGTACAAAACTGCGTTTCACAATTGGTGCTGCATGCTTTTATAGATTAATGTTTCCAACTTGCTTTTTATTGATTAATGCTAAATTAAGAGATTCTCAATGGAGTGATGGATTTTACACCCAATGGTTAAAATTATGGCCATTTTACGGCTAACGGTTAATTTCTTCCTGTGACAATTAACAAAAAACGTTAAAAAGTTTATTGCAGCGACTTAAAAGCTGATTATCATCTTTCGTGCCTTAAAACACACTTACACCCTGGCTTTTACCATAAGAGTTAAGCAATCAGGATTAATCTAGAGCGAGCGGCTTTTGAATGAGAAAGAGTAATTCGCTTTCGGCCAGTACCCACGTAGCCACGGCCATATTTTCATTTTCAACGAACAGGTACCCCACCATAAGCGCCACAACATCTTAGGCTGCATATTTGTTATGCTTTGCAACAATCTTTCCTATATTTTTCATTAATCTAGATTATTTTAAAATAAGTGATTAAAAAGCTTCTTGTTTAAAGGGATCCAGCCGAATTATGGCTCATAAAACGTGCACTTTCTACCATAACAGTTACGAAAGGAAAGGATCTGCCTCAAAGCTTGCGGATGAAATTACGAAATGTTCACCTAAATTGGAAAGGTGGGAAGACATGTCATATTTGAAGGAATATTTTAAGGTGCAGCTAATGAGGAAATGTCTAACTTGAGGTGTATGTCTTGTGGTAAACTCCGTTTGCTGATGACAGGTACGTCGGTTAACTTGCCATTTAGATCAGCGTTGGAAAATGTGAAACCATTCTTCATGTACAGTTGAATCGCTGGCACCAGTGTAGACGTTGTTTTTAAGAAAACCAATTTTATTCTATTTGTCTTGGCATGTGAGATAAGTTCATTAATCAGGTTTTTAGCGATCCCCATTCCTCTACAACTCGGCACAACGTACATGCGCTTGAGTTCATAGACGCCTTGTTCGAAGTTTTCCTCGTGAACGAGGCCCACCATCCCAACAACTCTTCCATTCAACTCTGCTACCCACAAGTGCGACTGTTGAATCGACATGTAAGACTCTTCGATGTCCTTTAAATCACCTGATTTCAGTGTATGATTAATATAGAACCAGCCTGTCAACTGTAAATGTATGTAGATGAATGCCAAAACCATGCATGCCATCACTACAACCACAACAAAGATCCATGCCGACCAAATCACTGCTGCAAGTATGGCAAACATGGCAGCCATGACAAGATACCTTACCAGAAACGATAAATATATTACTGTGATACTTTTTATAAACTCTTGATATCCATCTTTAAAAATGTTTTGGCATGCTAATTGGTCCTTACGTTCGAATGAACGAATGATGGGCAAGATCCTGACTGTCTTGTTCTCGGTTAGTGATACCAACTTCTCTCTAGAGATTGACGGAGCCATTTGGAGCTGTGAAGAAAAAAATTTTGGCGGCGGTCGCATCAAACTTCATTAATTGAATCTAACGTCAATTACAAACCCATTTCGCTCTAAAGAGAAGTTAAAAAAATCGAAAACAATAGTGTTTTGCGAAGGGAGATGCCTAAAACTCGGGGATGCCCAAAACACTTTGACAGCGGCGCTCAAATTTCGTCTCACTCCAAAGAAAAAGGCTAAGATGGACGAGGAAAATCCTGCCATCGCACGTCAAACTAGACTAGCGGACTAAAGTATTTTTTCCTGATGAAATTTTATCCTGGCATACCTTGCATATCATGGCAGCTTGTAGTTGAAGAAAACATGAACTTTTGTGTAGCCAAAATTTGGAAGCCTCGGAGGCAGGACATCTGGTCCTTCAAAGATTTTGCAAGTTACAAAAATTGAAAAGTTTTTCGAATCGAATGATTTTGAAAGATAGAAAAGCATGGATATTGATTATCACCGCTGAAAAAAGATAAAAAACGGCATAATAAACGATAAATCTAAAAAAAATTGTTCTCCCATTTTCAATTTTCCATTTCATTTTCCTATTCCCCATATCTATTCTTTATTTCCTATTCCTCATTTCTTAATCCTCGTTTTCCATTCAGCATTTCCCGTTCTCCATTCCCCATTCCTGCTTTTAGTAACGGTAATAATTTGTCTTTTCATAAAATGTCCTATATTCTTATTTATTTATTTCTTCAACTTATAATTAATCGGACGAATTTGTATTTAAAATCTGCATTAATAAATGTCAGAAAATAATCCTCCCTTCTCGGTTTTTTTATAATGTTATCCGTGGTTGTTTATCAGTTTTCAAAAATCAGATCTGGATTGTCAGGATCAAAAGAGATCCAAACAAAGACTTAAGAATAACAAGCTATAAACGTTTAGAAGACAAAGGTTAGAAGTGTGCAGACAATCAAATTGGGGGGTTGAAATATGGCGCCAGTCCATCAAAGATCAGGAAAAGGTAGGGAAAAATAGATTTCTTCAATGTCAGGTGAACGTGACAACGTTAGAATGTTTTAATGGTCAATACAAAGCTATTCAAAAAAGTGGTCGTGTATCGTTTCCGGCGTGATGATTGTAGGAATGGTTGCCAAAGGAAGTTTGCCAAACTGGCGGGAAAAAGTCATGGAATAATGTTAGGATAACGTGACCACATGACCACATGATCACGTAGCTAAAAAGGAACTTTGTGAAGACGACTCAGTAAGCAAAAGTCATTCTTATCAGAGTGAACCTTCAAACGATTCTGACTCTCAGTAAGCAATCCGGGATGGCATGAAAAAGACAATTTTGACATTCTGTCGGCCTTTCCCACTCTTGTTCATATTTAAATTCAATTTTTTTTTCAACTTCATGGAACTTGAAAATGTTGTGTGGGTCTCTTGAAACTGGACAACATTCCTTGAAAATTCAGAAAAAACATTTAGACGTCAGGCGTAAAAATTGTCAAATTTTAACCGTTGGTCGTGTGAGAAAAGTTAACCATAAAACTTTCTCTTTATGCCCCAAAAATCATCACCCCATTGAGAATTTCTGACCGTTCTGCACATACCTCTGGAACATCCATTTAACACAAATCGTAGTGATCGCCTGACATTTAATCGCCAATAAAATAGATAAACTTCCCTATTTGTTCCTAAAAACTAAACCACAGGGCATAAAAGAGAGGAATTACATGCAGTTACTTATCATGAACTACCCATAGATATTTTGATTATCTTAAATCGAGTTGCAATGGATCAATTTCAAACCTCCAGTTGTAGTGGCTCAATTTTAATATGACACAAAGAGGTAAGCTAGTATACACAGGCGTCTCAAGCTCAAGTCTGATGAAATTGTAAACAGCCATCTCATGGCTGCATATAAACCTTCCTTTGCATAATAATGATACTTTTTGAAATAAACGACAAACGTTCATAAACTTGAAAAGCAGAGACAAATTGATATTTAAAATCACTTTAAACGATTCGCTTAGAAATTACAATTATTTTCGTTTCTTTGTCATCTCGTCACATAAATGCTTAAATTAATCACTAAATGACATGTACAACGATTACATTGTGTAAAGGAAATAATACAGAGGATATCAAAGACTTCAATTCTACCTTCAACTTGAGAATAACCTTTGTCGATGGATGGCAAATGCGATTCGAGCAACTTAATTCAAATGAAGAAACTTAGAGATATTCAACGGTATTGCTAAATCAAACATTGTCCTAATGTTTATCAATAAAAACTTAAGAAAGATATCCCACAAACGATAGAAAAGTCGGCCCAGATAACTTAAACAGGTAATATTTTCGGTAAATATGCGAGAGCAAGGTGGGATATTTTTATTTAAAAAAATGTTATTTTTACAGATTCATTTGGCCGTCTGCCATGCCGAGGCACGCTTAGCCCAGGAGGACATATTGAAATTCAAATGTTCTTAGAACGTTTTCAAGCAAAATATGTTTGTTCTTGCAGGTATTACACAGAATATACTCTTCATTCGAGAAAGTATCGTAGAGGTGGACATGGGGGGTTCTGGATATAAATAATAGAACAAACACAGCATCGCCGCAAGAAATATTATCAACACACCGACACCGCGAGATTTTTTTTAGTATTTTTGTATTCCTAGCTCTCAATTTTTGACTTGATCGAGCAATTTTTAATTGGGTGTCGAAATTAATCTGCAACTACTTTGGTTTTGCTTAATTTTGCTCAGTGATTGGTCTAGAAAACTTGCGCCATCCTCTGAGCCATTCAGATACGGCTTGGTCATTCGCGTTTTCCCGCCCTTAGGCTGTTTGCTTTTTTCCACTTTGAGTTCTCATTGGCTAATAATAACGTATACCTTTCTTGTAATTACGATTTAAAAGAAACAAGAAAAGAAAAGCTCACCACTTTCAGGCGAATCTTCATGGATTTTTCCGCCCAAAACCATGCCACTTAACAACACAAAAATGAAGAACTTTGCCAGAATAGACATCGTGAGCAATTACTGAGAAAAAGATACATTCAGCAAACAATTAGTCACTCCCTACATAAACACAAAACGACAAACAGATGGGCTAGCCAAGCCAAACGGGTCAGTTGCAAAAACTACTTGATCCATTGTACGCACTTATTTGGTTGAATCTATGACCTAGCACATGGTAGAAGGCTTGATATTCCATAGCCGCGTATTTATTCTGCCTGCAACAACCAACCATGCAGGAGACCTAAGCCTCTTCTCTGGACGTTTCTGAGGGTCTCTTTAATTGATTTATTTATACTTATGGAAAAGGAAGCTTAAGAAGAGAGAAGCCAATTGAAAAACAAGAAACCAAGCCCAGAGTGCCAACAATGTGCAGTGCAAAAAAAAAAAAAAAAAAGAAAAAAAAAAAAACCTTACAAAATAGGCGAAAACGGAAACTCCAATGTTCCCTCCCTCGGCTTCAGAGCTGGGTCAGAGACGGCGTGATTAAAAGGTTACAGGTTACATTATCGTTAAATCTTAACCTGATACTTATCATTTCATCGTTTGCCACATCGATTGAATAAGTTTTAAAAGAAACCACCTCTTGGGTGTTATCTCAGTGTTTTAGAACAAAACTCAACTACAAAAAAAATGGAGAACTTTCTTCCATATATCAGTCTCAAAAACTAGGATCGCCAGTAACACCGTTTTAGTTAAGCCCAAGGAAAGTTAAGGTAAGTTCTTATATACACTTAACTGTTAAATGTTTTCCTCACTTGTCACAGGAACGATCAACTCAAAGTCCTCAAACTTCCTTCAGTTGAAGAATAGCTTGTGGAGAACTGGGTGCTTCGGTTTTATAAGTGAGGTAGTGGTTACCAAGGATACTTGATGGCGAATTAAGAATGCTTCTATGAAAACGGTATGAGAATAACGCCTCAAATATTTTCTCTGGGGACCAAGAACAGTTTCGTTATTTTCTACAAGTTTTTGTGTGAGCGATTAATGGCACATGTTTCTATATTTTGCTTCGATGATAACAAAATTGATGTAGGGTTTTTTTTCCAATCGCAAGAAACAGTTACCATGGCAAGTACATGCCATTTAAATGCATCGTTAGTTTTAGCTTTCATATATCTGTTTGTCAAAAACGAGCCAAAAAATCTGTAAAGTCGTCGTTAGTTTTATACATCTAAGAAAAAATAATCTTGATAGGGCGATTTCAATTCGAATTCAATGTGTCCTGCCACATTTTTTCACAACGACGCATTTTGAAATAAAGAATGCATTTTGTAATAACTTGCTCATTTTGATATAATAGTTGCGGCATTTTGTAATAAAGACGACCTACACACTTTGTAATTAGTGCTCCGGCATGTAATAATTGTCGGTGTACGCAATTTGAAATAACACCCTGACCGAAATTGTACTAATCTCGACTTTTGCCACGAAAGCATAGAAACAATAAAGAAATCAAATAGTATTGTTGAATTTGATGACGAGCTACGACTATGCGTAAATTATTTCAAAATGCGTGATCATTACAAAATGCCGCAGATCACGCTGAATTTGCCGCACAGTTTCAGGCACGTTTAGCTAAAAGAGGGATGTGGTGTTACCATAGCAATTTCGTGTGTAGAGAAGATCGCAACCTAAAAAGCAATTAACTCCACAAAATTAGCTTTTTTTCAGTTCTTGATTGCGATACTTTTTTCCACTTTTGAAATGGCTTGTATAATTGTAATAAAAATGAAAAACAAAAAATATAACAAGCTTTTAAAATAAGAGATCATTTGCGACACGAAGGAAAATTTCTCAAACACAAAAGTTTTTCGTTTCAGACTCGATCTAGCTCTTAATTTGTAACTTCTTTTCTTTAAAGACCTCAAAGTGAGCTTCAATTATTTTTTTTTCTGTTTGGTTTGAATTTTTTTTATCACAATTTTGACCAGCATAACTAACAGATGTTATACATATGGAAAAATTCAGGCCCGGACGGGATATGAACCCATGACCTTTGCGAACTGGTAGTTGAAGATAGGACCTGAACAAAATTAAATTTTTTTTCAGGTCCTATTTTCAACTACTAGTTCAGTCGTGTTCATAGCTGCGAGGATCTCTTAAATCAGTGTCTTCACCGCAGTGCAAATATATGAATTTCATACATGTAAAGGTGTTATACAAATTGAAAACTCATGGTGATATCAAAACCTATTTTTCCAACAAAATTGTAGTAATTATATTTCCATGAAGGATCCTACGTTTCAAAAGGAAATTCGGTATCTCCAAGGAAAATGGTGTTTTGTTCGGGAAGTACTTTCTTCACGACATCCTGTCGTCTAGAAAATCATGCTTAACTTGGTGTCTTTGATAACAATGCAAAAGGTGATTGCTTACATTCATCGATTATTCTAGATATTCACTTCTTAGCAAATAAACAGCAAAGCTTGTAGACATATATGTTTATTCGAGGAGGATGAAGGGGGAAATTTTCTAGAGAAACTGCGGTGCTGCATCGTTAGGGAAATTTAAAGAGATAACATAGTTTTATCAACTGAGTTGATAACGTAAATTGACCACCGTAAAGAGTTTCTACGCGAACGTTTTAAGCGTTATATCCTTTTGTCAGAGCGAATGACACAAACATTCTCAAGTCAGTGTAAAAAAAAAATGCAAAAGCTATTTCCCAGTCAATTTACATAAACGCATAAGAACTTAAACTTCTCGTCATTTATTTTTTTGTATGATAACATATATAACATTCCTAACGTACGAAAAAGAATCATTCATTTTTCAGTGCTTTGTAATGCATATATTCTATTGCTTTTAAAATGAACAGAATATTTACAAGAAAACTTCTTTTGCTGATCAACAATGACCCCAGATTCAGTTGTCCTTGTAGACTCCTAACTCAAGATCTATTGACATTACCCATTGGTTTAACAAAAAGAAAGTGTAGGGATTAAAGGGCTTCACCATTTAAGAAGTGAGACAGCGTACTAAGAACCATATACTGGGCCCTGATAAGGGACTGGTCATTAAACAACAAAAAGGGGGTAAGGGGTGGGTGAAATAGCGTTGCTCCATTTTCTGCATACAAAACACACACGCACAACCCAAGATTTCTCCATTCGCTGTGACGAAGGGCTAACCCTCAAAACGTCAGCTTTGAAACTGTTGACGAACAATAAGAGAACGAGTAAACAAAAAGAAAACGCTCCATATTCCAAAGGTTTTTGTGGACGAATTTCTCGAAAGTGGCGGGGAGACAAGAGAAATAAATCGGAAAGAAAGTTGTTTAACTGTGCAAACTATTGAAAATTATGGAGAAAAGTTTTCTTTCTTTTAATTCTGTTTTTCGCTTAATGAGTGCTCTGTGTCGGAACCCACCGGAATAAAAGAAATGGAAAGAAATTTTCTCAAAAACTTCTCTTGACTGGCGAAGCAATTTTACCAAGATATATCAGATTACTAAAGACAAAGAACTCGTGCAATTTTTATCTAAAATATTACACAAGATAATCATTACTTAAAAGAACTTTAGCTTCGTTGACGCCCATCCAAAAGCGCAGACTGGATCATCTCTAGCTTCTCATGAAACACTATGCTTATTCGTGTATAGGATAATAAGGAATTTTTTGATTATGCAAATGAGTTTTTACACGAGCACAAATTTAGCAAACAGATTGTTAAAATGATGGCTAGATGAAAGCTAGCTAGAACTAATATGCTTTTGTTTAGCCCAGTTTACAAAGTTTCCATATTTTGTCTATAAACTGACTGAATACATCTTGTAACTTGCACTAAGAGAAATTACCGTGAGCCTTATGATTGCAGTCGCAGCGCGCTCGATAAAATCTGTGAAATTTACACTTACCGTATTTACTTGGATATAAGCTGATCCTGGCTATAAGCCGAGACCCCAAACTTCCAATTTGTAAACTCAGCGGCATCATCACGAAAAATTAAACCAAAACATTCGGCTATAGGCTGAGACCTATTTTAGAACGCAATTTTCATAAAAAGACAGAGACTTCACAAAAGAAACTAACTGACTGTCATGAATATTTAGAAGGATCGAAAAGTATAAGAAGGAAAGATTGATCTCTCCAGAAACACACGTAATCGCACAGCGTTAACCGATAATTAATTAATATTAATTTAGGCTACTGAACTGAAAGCGGCATATCACAGTCAACATGAATTTAATGTGATCCTACCGAGTCAATAAAACTTAGTAAACGCCACTAAGTAAACAATCTGAGAAAAGGAAGTGGATGATGAATTCGATACCGACAGTAGGACGACGAGCAGTAAGAACAGGTCGCTTCAACTAAAAACAAACGGCTCCTTTAAGAGCCACCACAAAATAAAAAAGTTTATGACCAACATGCTGTACTCTGAGTTTATTTTATTTATTTTCGCTCGGCTTATAAACGAATACGTGCCCATTTATCATTGTTCTAATAAGTCGAAAAAGTTTTGTTTTAGGAAAAATCTCGGCTATAGGCCGAACCCTCTTCTATAGATCAGATTTTACCAAATATTAGCGTGAATTTGTGTAAAAATCGCTCGGCTTATAGCCAAATAAATACGGTATAAAAGCTGTCCACACAGATTGTCTGGCCAAAATCAATTCTGGCATGTGGCGACTTATTCTGAAACATGTGTCCTAAATCCTTTTCAGGGGCAAAATATGAAAGAAAACGTTTTTTCTACAGGTGGTCGAGGGGACTACTAGCACCGAGTATATCTCAGGCTCCTTGTGTTAGGCCCAGCATTCAATGCGCGGTGAGCCATCCAATTAGGCAGAAACCCATTCAATTTAAAGTGAGCCATTCAATGGTGACCCATCCAATTTGGTGAGCAATTCAATAGTGAGCCATTCAACTTGGTACTACTAATTTTGACACAATCCACCCGCCAAAGTTACATGCCATAAACGTATCTTCTTTGAACAAATGTTTGCAATTCGAGATGATCGATACTTGTTGCTGAACTTTGACTAATTCTAAGACAGGAAACGTACCGTTCCTAACACATTCGTGACGAAAATACTTTTCTGCTCTCTTACATTTTTTTTCTGCAATCTTTGATACGTTTCTGCTTTGTGAAGACATTTCTTTGTCTTCATTAGTTTTTGAGATAGTGGCCAAGTTTGTGCGGTCAAGATGGCTTGATATCAGCCTCGTTGTTTTTTATGCTGTTATATATGGACCAAGACGAATTTTGAAAATATTTGACCCCTCTACGCCTGTGGTGTGGGGGAAAGGAGAGCGCTGTTGGGTGATTTGAAAAGACAGGCATCCAGCGAACGACATCAGCGTTTTACATGCTTTTATTTTATTTGGTCAAAACGATTACAGTTAAATTACAGTTAAATAAATAGCCTCAAGTCATATGGAAATGACTTCTCACTGTGAAAACAAAATGAAAGACGAGAGTCAGGTAACATAAACGCAACCTGTAATATAAAACGAAGCTATCGATGAATAAATATCTCAAACTAAAAGCGAGTAGACCACTCGCATATACCTGCTTCCCAGCTAATGTGCTTACCGTTAGTTTGATTTTGCAATAGCTGCTTATGATATGTTCCATTTTTTTTTTAATTGGCTAATGAATTTGTTTCGATTTTGGTAAATGGTCATTGTAACTCGTGCCACCCAACTGCACCAAAAAAAGACCATAGTGGGCTCTCATGGGTTCTTTTGGGTCTCTTTCATTGTCCTGATTGGCTTAAGTGATGGCTCTAGCTTGGTCTTACGGGACTCAGTCGAATCTCGCTTTAAACCCATTTGACCAGTTAAGTTGGTTGGTTCGTTTTCTCTGCAATGTGACACTTATAGAAACCTCACCATCTGACAACAGACTTCCCACGGTTGGAAACAGGAGTCACCTGTCGGGGGGAGCCCAGAGGAACAAAACGGTCCTTCCTCACAATCGAACATGCATGCCATTCGCTTCTCCTGATGGTGTGTTTCTGCTGATAAACAAATGAGTTTAGCTATAGATTTTAAGATTATTTGAATACATCCAGTTGAGTTGCTCTGACTGAATCTTTTAAAAAAGATAACGTGGCTTTACGAATAAAGAACGATTTGTTAGACTACTGGACGAGACTACTGTTTCTTTTTCCACTTTAAGTTCTCATTGGCTGATAATAACACATACCTTTCTAATAATTGTGATAGAAAAAAACAACACAAGAAAAGCTCACCACCTTCAAGCGAATCATCAAGGATTTTTCCGCCCAAAACCATGCCACTTAACAACACAAAAATGAAGAACTTTGCTAGAATAAACATCTTGAGCAACTACAGAGAAAAAGATCCATTCAGCAAACAATTAGTCACACCCTACATGAACAAAAAACGACAAACAGATGGGCTAGCTTAGCCAAATGGGACAGTTGCAAAAAGTACTTGATCCGTTTTACGCGCTTATTTGGTCGATCTATGACCCAGCACTTGGTAGAAGGCTTGATATTCCATAGCTGCGTATTTATTCTGCCTGCAACAACCAATCAGGCTACCAAAGCTTCTCCTCTGAACGTTTCTGAGAGTCTTGTTAATTTATTTATTTATACTTATTGAAAAGCAAAAAACCGACAGAAAAACAAAACCACAATGTTCCCTCCCTCGGCTTCAGAGCCGGGTCAGAGACGACGTAATTAAAAGGTTGCCCTTTCGTTAAATCTTAACCTGTTATTTGTTATTTTACCGTTTGCCATCGATTGAATGCGTTTTAAAGGAAACTAGCTCTTGGGCGTTATCCAATATATCAGTCTAAAACCTGGAATCGCCAGTAACACCGTTTTAGCTAAGCCATGGGAAAGTTAGGGTAAATTCTTAAATACACTTAACTGTTAAATGTTTTCCTCACTTGTCACAGGAACGATCAACTCAAAGTCCTCAAACTTCCTTCAATTGAAGAATAGCTTGTGGAGAACTGGGCACTTCGGTTTTATGAGTGAGGTAGTGGTTACCAGGGATACTTGATGGCGAATTAAGAATGCTTCTATGAAAACGGTATGAGAATAACGCATCAAATATTTTTGCTGGAAGCTAGGAACAGTTTTTTTTTGATCGATCAATGACACATGTTTCCATATTTTGCTTCGATGATAGCATCATACGTACTCCAAATTAATGTGGGTTTTTTTTTCCAGTCGCAAGAACCAGTCACCATGGAATGTACATCCCTTTGAATACATCCTTAGTTTAAGCTTTCATATATCTGTTTGTCAAAAACGAGCTAACAGATCTATAAAGTTGTCGTTAGTCTTCTACATGTAAGAAAATAATAATCTTGATAAGCCGATTTCAATTCGAATTCATCGTGTCTTGCGGCTTTTTTTTGGCATAAGTATGCTGTAATCACTTACTCATTTTGTTAAAACAGCTGCGGCATTTTGTAATAAATACGACCTACACACTTCGTAATTATAGCTCCGACATGTAATAATCGTCTGTCTACGCAATTTGTAATAACATCTTGACGGAATTGTACTAATCTCGACTTTATCATAAAAGCATCTAAGCAAAAAAGAAAAAAAAATTATATTTTTGAATTTAGTGACGAGATATGACTATGCGTAAATTATTTCAAAATGCGTGGTTATTACAAAATGCCGCAGAACACACTGAATTTGCCGCACAGTTTCGGGCACGTCTAGTAAAAAGTAAGGTGGACGTGGTGTTGCCATTGATGGCAATTTCTTGTGTAGAGAAGATTGCAACCTAAAAAGCAATGAACTCCCGAAAATTAGCTTTTCTTCAGTTCTTAATTGTGATACTTTTTTTCCACTTTTGATATGGCTTGAAGAATTATAATAGAAATGCAAAACAAAACAAAATAAAAAAAACAATCTTTCAACATAGGAGATCAATTGCGTAATGAAAGAATTTTTCTCAAACATAAAAGTTTTTTTGTTTCAGACTCGATCTAGCTCTTAATTTCAATACATCGCTTCTCATCCTTAAGGATCTTGATTAGGGTTTTATTGTATTGTTTTTCATTTTTTTTACCACAATTTTGACCGACATAACAAACAGGTGTTATACAAATTGAAAACTCATGGTGATATCAAAACCTATTTTCCCATCAAAATCATATTAATTCAATTTCCCTAAAGGATCTTACGTTACTAAAGGAAATTAGTTATCTCCAAGGAAAATGGTGTTCTGTTCGGGAGGTACTTTCTTGTGGCATTCTTTCGTCTAGAATATCATGTTTAACTTGGTTTCTTTGATAGATTTCCACTTCTCAGCAAATAAACAGCAAAGCTTGTAGACAGACAGGTTTATTCGAGGATGAAGGGGGCGATTTTTTAGAGAAACTGCGGTGCTGCGTCGTTGGGGAAATTTAAAAGGATAACTTAGCTTTATCAACTGAGTTGATAACGTAAATTGAACACCGTAAAGAGTTAATAAGCAGACATTTTAAGCGTTATAGCCTATTGTCAGAGCGAATGACACAAACAGTCTCACGTCAGTGTAAAGAAAAATGCAAGAGCTATTTCCCAGTCAATTTACTTAAACGTATAAGAACTTAAACTTCTCTTCATTTATTTTTTATCCCTGAAGGGAATCAACATTATAACGTATATAACATTCCTAACGTACTAAAAAGAATCATTTAATTTTACTGAAGTGTAATACACATATTCTATTTCTTTCAAAATGAACAGAATATTTTCATCAAAGCTTCTTTTGCTGATCAACAGTGACCCCAGATTCAGTTCAACTCTGCTGAAATTACCTATTGGTTTAACAAAACGAAACTGCAGGTATTTAAGAGCTTTACCATTTAAGAAGCGAAAAAACGCACTAAGAACCCTACAATGTGCCCTGGACGAGAGAGGACGAGTAAACAAAAGAGAAAACGCTGTAAAATCCAAAGATTTTAATGGAATTTCTCGAAAGTGGCGACGAGGCAAGTGAAATAGATCGGAATGATAGTTTTCATTCTGTGCAAACTATTGAATATTATGGAGAAAAAAAATGTTTTAGTTAAATTTTGTTTTTTGTTGAATGAGTGCTCTGTGTCAGAACCCACCCCAAAAATTTTCTCGACTGGAGAAGCAATTTTACCAAGATATATCAGATTACTAACGACGACGAATGACAGGCAATTTTTATTTAAAATATTAGACAAAATAATCATTATCATAAAAGAACTCAAGAAATTTGATATTGCAACCAACGACCATTGCAATTTCTGCTCCAGGGCAGATTCCATAACGAACACATTTCTAGAGTCTGATGTCTCTATTTCAACATATTCAAGTAACATAAAGGAGTTTAACGATATACACAAATTGAATGTAAGTCCTCAGGACAGAAGTTTTTATTCAATTGGACTGATGAAATAGCTTCGTTGACCTCCATCCAAAAGCACAGACTGGATCTTCTCTTGCTTCTCATGGAACACTATGCTTTTTCGTGTAAGGTTTTTCTGAGAACCCCAATATTCTTGAACTTCAAACCAAACTCCATACGCAATGGAAAATTGAACATTGTTCATTGACTTGATTTTGCAATTTTCCCCCTTATTATAGAAAATAATGTAGCAATGCAATAAACCAAAGGTAGGTAATGTCAAAGCTGTAAATGTTGCAAGTAGCGTAAATAATCGAATTATATAGCAGGTGGCTTTACTAATCATACTTTTGTGTAAGTAGTTTAGGTTTAGTATATTAACTATTACAGGCGTTTGCGCACTCAGATTGCGTCTCATTGCCGGTAGCGTTATTTTCATTGTGGCGGTGAAAGCGGCAGAAATTGGCAAAATTTGACGGAACATTCTGCAAAAATTAATCCGTTCCTTTTTCCTTTTACCATAGGTAAATTTAATTTGATTTATTCTGAAGGTGTAGAATTACTTTTTGTACGTATTTGTCGCATATTCAGTGGTTCTCACGGACAATCGCAATGACTGTTTTTTTTTTTAGTATGTAATTTAAGACCGGTGTTTTCGAGAAGGTCAAATTTGATGTTCGTCGTAGTAAGAAGCCTTTCAAAGATTTGGATGACCGTTTTGATCCTTCTTGAAAAGCACTAACCAAACGCTCTCCAACGGTACTCGATATGTACAAGATGGTCGTTTCACGATTAACCAACGCGATAAAAGCCAGTAATGTGTAAATTGAGAACCTTCATATCTTGCAAATTTCCGTCTGAACTTTCGAGGGAAAATCCAGGAGCAGAGTCTACAGAATATCAATTTCATGTCTCATTACCTCATGTGGGACGTCGAGGGTCTGGTGCGAGCTTTAGAGGGGAATGATTGGGATGCGTGGGGAAGGCTAGGGGTGGGATGAAGGGCGTTGTGTGGTCGGAGAAGGAGCACCAACATCCTGAGTTATTGCTCAAAGAGTTAGGATTTTTCCTCTCCTATCGTACGTATCAGGCTTCACAAAATAGGATAATAAGAAATTTACTAAATAACCTCTCTTGAAATTATTATCATGTAATATTTCTTTCTGACGGACCCCTTTTACCAAGAAACCTCTAAATGGCGAAAAAGAATTCTGGAGGAAGCCATAGGGGTAGGTTTCACTCAAATGTTGCATCTTCCTAAGAGACCTAAATGGCCTCTTCAATAAGTTTACACATGTAATGTGTTTGTAGTCGTGCCCTGTTCTCTGCCATATTTAAAAGTATATTTATTCTTTAGGAGAGGGTGGGGTTTGTGGTGCATGTGACTGGGGATGGGGTGAGGGTATTTATTACTCTTCCCAAGATTTGAGTAAACATGCATCCATAATTTAATACCCAGGCCCTTTTCGGCTCTGCTGTCAGGGTGAGGCGGGACTCCCACAGGGACCTTCTAGGCATTTGACATGATTGATACGCATTACTAACATTATCAATGCACCTTCAATATGTAAACTGTACCTGTTTGACTTCTGTTAACTAGTAGTTTGGAATGTGACGGCAATGTGATTGTATTAAGGCAACAACTCTGCTTTGATCATTGATCACATCATTATGGTACAAATCTTGATCAAGGATATCTCATAGACAATTATAACACAATTGTTTTTTATTTTCCTAATATTTATTGGACCTCTTTCAAGATTCATTGCATTTAGACTAAGTACTTATGAAAGACTGTGTTTCCCTTGTAACAATCAGTATTTGACAAGAAACACAATCATTTCCAAGGTACAGCTATGTTGACTGGGGGTGGGATGGGTGGGGTGGTAGAAGAAAGTTGGCATGGTTGCAAATAAAAACTTTGACCCATGTCACCTTCAATTCTTTTCCTTAAAACCTGAAAAAAAAACCATCTGAATTGCCACCTAGGAAAATGGCCTGGAGTAAAGAAACTTAACCTGAAGGTGTAATTGAACTTGCAACCTACATTTTTAAACCTTGTGTTTTGAATCTATCAGAGTTCAAGTTCAAAAGACATTATTACCATGTCTTTAAATATGAAGTTGGTAATGATAGGTTTTTGTTCTATGAGCTTAAAACCAAACTTCCTATAGAGTCTGACAGCTGGTCCTTGAGCATTTGAAGTTTTCAAAACAATTTTCTCAAGACCCTGCTGCCTGGAGTGCTTAAGAAGTTCTTCAAGCAATTTGCTCGCGACTCCCATTTTTCGACAAGTTTTGGAGACAGACATTCGCTGAAGCTCTACTATTCCTGGTTTGTGGTCTTCATTCTGAATGAGTCCCACCATTCCAACAATTTTACCATTCCATTCAGCAATGCACATGTGACAGCCTTTGTTAGACATGTAGGTCTTTTCAATGTCCAACAAGTCTGTTTTTAGGCAATGGTTGATGAACTTCCACATTTTAAAGTAGATAAAGACATACAAAAGAGCCCATAAAACAAGAGAGAGGAACAAACATGCTACCAAAAGCATGATAGACCACCTTAAAGAGGCCATGACAGCAAAAATGGTTACCATGGTAATGTACCAAAACAGATTTGAAAAGATAAGATGGGTGATACTGCTGACAAGTTGCTGCATCCCTTGAGAAAAGATCTCTCTGCATTCCTCATAGTCTGGACTGTGATAGGATCGGATTTGTAGATGCCCTTGCATTTTGATCATTTACCTGAAAAAAAATTTTCATTGACTGAATCTTTTCTTAACAAGACTGATAAAAGAAAAGAATTACATTCAGGTTTCAATCAATCTTTATGACACCATTGCAACACAAGCAGGTAATAATTAACAACTCTTCACTGAAGTGGACATGGCTTGTGGTGGATATTTACCAAGCCAGACACTGAGGTTTTTCTGTTAAACAGAAGACCAAAGAGCCAATACAAAGTAAAAACCATATTTTTAAATTAAATTTAATAACACAACTCAATATAAAATAGCCTTAAAGTATTTAAAACAAACAGAAAATTAATTGTAATAACCTGAATATCAACTAAAAGCTTACTTCTTGTCCACCTCTGTAATTGACATACATTGTGGCAAATAACTGGTTAACAATTACAAGTACAAGAACTGGTTAGCTTGGCTAAAACTGGTTTGAACAATTAGATTGAGCATCTTTAACTAAAATTCTTATGCAACAAACATTGTAATAATTATTGCGATGTATTATTGTGACATGTCAATTTAAATATAACATATGAAACAGTGTGTGCATTAAACTTAATTATTACACATTCAATGTACTATCTCTTTTCTGATTGGCCAAAAGCTTACACTGAATTTTCAAAATCAGTGTCTGGCTATATAATAATTATGTCAAGGATGCTCAAGGTCATGGGTAGTCATGTTATATATGACTGTGGTGCATGATTTCAAAGGGTAATCATGTCAAATTCACATGCTTTGTGTTGCTTGATGATTTGTATATTTTTACATGTTTAGAAATAAATTATCAGTTCCACTTACTTTCGTGACCATTTTTTCCCCTTATTCAATGTATGATGAAACATATTTTCAGATTCGGTTTCTTTGATAATCAGAATAATCAAGGTCTTAGTAAGGGTTGATAACCCCTAACTCGACCTTGATTATTCTGGATATGAAAAAAACCTCATCCAATAATTGTTTACAATTATTTGTGCTGAAACAAATTTTCAGTGAAACAGGAGTGAGGAGTTATTTTTATTAGTATACACTGAAACAGTGAAATAACACAACACAAAAAGATCATCTTAACTCATTTATACCTGCAACAATTTCAATGATATTACCTTTGGGTAAAAATCCTATGTGTTTTGCTCAGAGGTGAATTAAGCATAGGATATTCAGAGTTTGAGTAGCCAATCAAAGCACGCCTTTAACCATATCCACTGTTTAAGTATATATTAAATTTGAGTATTAAGCTTTTGCATAGAAATAGACCCATTCTCACTGTGATATCCATACATTTCTACAAGTCAATAATTTGACTTCTTCAAGGAAGAGCATATATTTAGCAAACTTTGTGAAACATTTGACTGCCATGGTGTGAACTTCTAAACTGTTTGAAAAGTTCTCTATACAGGTGAGGTGCAGCTTTGGAAAAGCATAATAACTAAGCTGCCCCATTTCCTATTTGTCAATTTGAGTAGCACTCTGTTCACGGACATGTGTTAATTTTACTGGGAAAAGTCACAATTCAAGCAATCAGCCAGTTTATTGCAAACAGAGTAATAAAATTGAACTGCTATCTGAATCTAGTAGTGTGTGAAAACAGCTTAGGTGCAGACTGAAAAATTATCCTAATTGCAAATTAAAGAATGCCTCATAGACTGGAAGGGCTGGTTATTTACAGGAGGTCTAACCCAAACCAAGGTATTACGCAATCAGTAGGCCTCAGGCTTTCTCCATAATAGGGTTGATTTAATTACATAAATGTTTGGGCTCCTATTAACACTGCTCACAAAAATTAATGTACAGATAAACGGTTCAGCTTAATTTGACAATTGTTTAGGAAGCGGTTTTTTAAAACAACGACTAAATTTTGTCTTAATAACCCGGCCGTGGAGTGCTATCAAAACAAATAAACGAGCGATTAGGTCTGGGAGTAATCGTGACTGTTATCTATTTTGGTAATTGCCCAGGAGAATTGTAATAAAATTACGCCACGACTTCATAAAACAACAGATACGGACGGCGGCTTCAGCTGGTTGTCGTTTCATACCAGAGACTCGACGTTAAAGTTACTGAACGAACAAAATAAAAATGAAAAAGGTAAAAGGAAGGAGTAAAAGAATTATTCAACGGTTCGCAACTCACTGAAGACAGGACCGAAATGAAAAAAAGACATTACATTCCTCTTTACGTGCGTATGTGGAATGGGTGGCTCGCCATCAAATTTTACTTAAACCGTCGCAGCACGTAATCTGAAAGTTTCATTTTTGATACCTTATAAGATTATGGGACTGTGTAATTTTACTTCTTTCGAGCAAAACGATCGGAATGACCGCAATCAAAATCAGTACCGAAGTACACATTGACGTACTCTGAGCATCGTTCCGAGTACAAGTTGTACCGTTACATCATTGATACAAACTGTTACATAGCAAACAACTATCCCGAGACTACCACATTAGAAAGCTACGTACCTTTATCATTCAAGAGCGAATATCGGTCTGTGCAAGATGGTTGTCCCCCAATGAACCGGCTCGCGAGCGATCAGTTGCCCCAGCAGATAAATAGCCTTGCCAAGACAATTTGAGGTTTTAAATTTCTTTGCCGGAGGACCGAGCCATAAAAGCCAGTGATATGAATTTTAAATCTTCAAGATTTCCCGAGTCGACCGGTTAGAAGACTAGTTAAAATTGACTATGAGACCTCGAAAGTCTGGTTCGAGCTGTGCGGGAGAGTGATCGGGTATGTGTGTGTGGGAGGGGGGGAGGGGGGAGAAGCACTTTAACCGAGTTGAGTATCGAGTTTTTTTCTTAAAGGGTTACAATTTTTTTCCTCTCATATCATATCAAACTGTTCAAATAAAACGATGAGACATTCGTTTTTCATGTGTGTGTGTTGCTGAACCCAAGTTTTTTCTGCATCTAACCGAGAGTGCATTTTTTGTTCGGGGGTGGGGGAGGGGGGGGTTAGGATGTTAGGATGAGGACATTAGTGCCCAGGCACTTTTCGGTTCTGCTCTTAGGGCCGATTGACGAAAAGACCTTAATAGACTGACCACTTTTGAATCTGAGCTCAAGACTTAAAGAGTTTTGATAATGTGGCTTAGATCTTTCTTTGAAATGAACTTTGATTGATATTCTATACTTATCATTTTATTATTTAACTTTCAAGCGCTGTAAACCGTTGTGGATGCTTTGTAGAAACTGTGCTATATCAATATTTAATATTTTTATTATTTACCAGTTATTTCAATGTATCTGTTTGACTTTTATCATATGGCAGTTTGGAATGTCTCCTTTAAAGGGAGTCTCATTTTTCCATTCAAACAAAGGAAAGTCCTGCTTTTTATGTGACCATTTCAAAGATTCACTGTTGTAAGATTAACTCAGTGTGAAAGGGTGAGTTTTCCTCGTATTAATTCAAGATGAGATGTGTTTTGTGGTGATCCCAATATCGCATGCAAAGGAAAATGAAAGATAATTTAGTCGTTATTTCCTGCAACGTTCTTTCATTATAAAAAATGAGAATCAAAGCAAATGAAGTTCACCCACAGAGCTTTGGATCGCACTAGATTAATTGTTATTGAACAAATAGATTATTCACGATGGTAAGACTCGGGTCAGACATGCCCGCACTTAAAAGACATAACGCTGAAGTATAATGGTCACTTTGAACCTACAACTTTTCAACAACAACAAGCCTTTGGGCAATGACACGCGGAATGATGAAAGAGAGGTTTAAATGGGTAATAAAGGAATACCTTTACGTCAATATCGTGTAAGGCAAATTCTCCCGTGATGCTTTGTCGTTGATTCAGCTTTTCTTTGAGGAACAATATTAATGATATGAAAATTCAAACCTGGAGAATTATATGAGGGGAGGAAATGACAAGGGGTGATGTAAAACGGCGGGAGCCAGTCAGTTAGTTATAATGAGAAGCGCAGAAATGGGCTTTCCATATTTCATATGCAGTACTCTTGCTAACTCAGATTTGTTGCCCCCATTATAATGTTGCATGTTATTCAGTGACAGCAAATCATGGAATCTAAAAGTCGTGTGAGTGTTTCTTTTACTGCTTTTCTCACTCCTCTGATTTTCCAACAGTACAGAAATGGGTTTAGACTGGAATTTACGAACACAATGGATGTTGTGTATCTCCTGCCAAGAATCTGAGCTGATTCGCTTAAAGGGATAAGAGACGGGAAAAATAATAAAAACGCATATGATAGATAACAAGCGACTAAAGCCAACTGGACCGACAGTGCTGCAGAAACAGTCTTTCGGTATCTTTGTATGTTCAGAGGAATTCCTATAAATTGATCGTTTTGATTATGGCCTTGGACTTGCGCTTGATGATGGCGGAGGCGAAGGAAGATCTTTACGTAGCAATAAAAGGAGGTAATCAAACAAACCACGACCCCTATTGACAAGACTCTAAAGGCAACTTTGGAATTCCAGATTGTTTTAGAATAGACCCAGTTGCACAAAAAGCCAAGATGAAGATTAAAATTGTAGTAACTCTCCTTAGATTTACAATTTGCTTGTATGGATCTAAGTAGTGTTCATTACTGCAAAGATCGATTTCATATTCACGTCTTTAACCGCAGTTCAAATATATGACTTCCATATGTTCACAACCGTTTATTCACCACTTCATGGGTTTATTTGGAACCAACACACTGACCTACTCTCAGTTGGCTTGTTAGCTCAGTTGGCAGCTAGAGCACTGCACCGGTATCGCAGAGGTCATGAGTTCAAATCCTGTTCAGGCCTGAATTTTTTTCAGGCCTTCTTTTTACTACCACCTAAGTAGTGTTCATTACTGCGAAGATCGATTTCATATCCAAGAGATGTTGCTGTTCGCTCATCTGGAGAAGCAGCTCCACGGCAAAGATTCGCTAAAAAATCAGACCGACACAAAGATCTGTGATTGCAAGGCAACAAAACATGACCTTTGACGGCGGACGAAGAGAAGAAACAGAACTAAGTCATCTCACACGAGAAACAAAGAACCGAACAAGTAAGTAGTGAAGTCACAATGCAATGAAAGCGTATAAATTTTTGGGTAAAGCTCAAAACAGATCCAGAAAGGTAAATAAACGGGACATCAGTACTTGAATAAGCTTTACGTTATTTAAGTCTCGGTTTTCCTTCTCTCCTTTAACAGATTTCAATGAACATTTCATCTTACTTTCACTTTGAAATTTTGTGCGGGAAATTAGAGCGCGGCCTTTGACCACTGTGTTGGCCGAGCAGCTTTTCCATCTCTGTCCGCGCCTTGGTATACGGACCTAAGGGGATTTTATAGTAACGTAATAGTTTCCAGTATAAAGCGCGCGGGGGGCCGCATTGGTCATAAAAACACTGATCTACGAAACACGCGTAGAACTGAGAACTGTTTCACTTCCCTTGCAATTCCGTTGGTTTCGCTGACTCAACTAAATGATCCACGCTGCCACATGCAAGACAAACCATCTGCTTTTTCGCAAGACAAGTGCTCAACACCATACATTAAGCAACTTTTCAAGGCGCCAAATTAATGTAAAAAAATTATAATACTTCACTTACTTTTTCCTTAAGTATAACTGAAAATATTTGTTTCTAAAGTATGTGTTTTGTTTGCACCACTTTGAGTTACTGCTACTAATGGTAAGCTACTGCTGACAAAGTCTCGCAAAGTAGCTCTGTTACTGTAAGAGATAAAAATAACAATATCCGCTTATTTGTATTTTGACGGTCAAAAACTGATAATACGATATACCTAAAGTTATTCTATTAGCAAAGTGTGATCACTCGTCGGAAATATTTAACCCTTTCAGCAGAGATCGGCTAGAGTAGAAGTGTGTACCCCCGCATTTCGTCATTTTCGGTGCAAAAAAAATCATCTTTCAGTTACGTAGTTCGAAGCATTTCTCGTCGGCGAATTTGGATCACGGGGTGTCTCTACGATCACAAGACGAGGTGAAAGGGATTTTTCGTTCAAAGAAGAGCAATAATTGCATCCTTAAATTGCTAATCCGAAAAATCCTATCACGTCAGTAGGCTGCAGATGCAAATGACTGCTTTCACCTTAAAAGAACGCATGAGCGGAATCGCTATCGAATTATTATGTTAATCATAACCATTACCATTACTTCCTCAAATGTGATTGGTGCATTAGCAGCTTTATTTTTCACTAAGTCCACTCAGTTAAATCCACCAATCACAGAATTGTTCTCAATAATATAGAAACAACCACTAATCCTAAAAAAGAAAGGAGAATTTTTAAAATGGAAGATTTTATCTTATGATTTTAAACCATAGTCACTGTCTCTACCAAAAATTTTTGTCCTAAATGTATTTGCTTTTTTCGGAAATTGTAACTGTTATGATTGATTGGTAACAGTACTTTGTGTCGTTCAGTTCTCTCTATAATCGTATTAACAAACTGGACTCCTGCTTTGCGCTCGTCCGATTTTGTTAATCACTCATATGATTACAGACCGAATTGAACTCCACCCAGTCCTATTACCTTTATCAATAAGGGTTAAATGCTATATAAGACAGACATACAGAAATTACGACTGTCAAATTTTTTGACATATGCATTAGAGGAAGGGACAACGACCCCTTTTTTTTTTTTTGTGACATTATTTTCTCTCCGCAGAAATGTGATTATATTAAGGCAATAACTCAGCTTTGCTCATTAATCACATCATTATGGTACAAATCTTGATCAAGGATATCTCATAGACAATTATGACAGAAATATACCAAATCCAATTTTTCCTTCCTAATAAAAGAAATTCCTATTATTTATTGGACATCTTCAAAGATTCATTGGCATCAGATTAAGTCCTTATGAAAGACTGTGTATCCCTTGTAGCACTCAGTATTCGACAAGAGACACAACCATTTCCAAGGTATAGCTATGTTGACTGTTTTTGCATAGATTAAACACAGAAATTTTTTTGATATACTTTTCTTGTTATTTTTTTGATATAATTTTCCTGTTATGTTTAATTCTTGTTTCGAAGTTTAGCTTTGAATGAATTAGGCCAGCTTAGCTGATAACCACAAAGGTTCAAGGATTCATGGAGGAATCAAGAATTTGACCCAAGTCACCTTCAATTCTTTTCCTTATAACCTAAAAAAATTCTGTCTGAATTGCTATTTAAAAAAATGGCTTGGAGTAAAGGAACTTAACCTGAAAGTGTAATTGAACTTGCAACCTGCATTTTTAAACCTTGTGTTTTGAATCTATCAGAGTTCAAGTTCAAAAGACATTATCATCAGACTTTTAAAGATGAAGTTGGGAATGAAAGGTTTTCCTTCTATAAGCTTAAAACCAAACTTCCTATAGAGTCTGACAGCTGGTCCTTGAGCATTTGAAGTTTTCAAAACAATTTTCTCAAGACCCTGCTGCCTGGAATGCTTGAGAAGTTCTTCAAGCAATTTGCTTGCGACTCCCATTTTTCGACAAGTTTTGGAGACAGACATTCGCTGAAGCTCTGCTATTCCTGGTTTGTGGCCTTCACCATTCCTACAACTTGACCATTCCATTCAGCAACCCACATGTGACAGCCTTTGTTAGACATGTAGGTCTTTTCAATGTCCAACAAGTCTGTTTTTAAGCAATAGTTGATGATCTTCCATATTTGAAGGTAGATGACGACATACAAAAGAGCCCATAAAATAAGAGAGAGGAACAAACATGCTACCAAAGGCAAGATAGACCACTTGAAAGAGGCCACGACAGCAAAAATGGTTACCATGGTAATGTACCGGAACAGATTTGAAAAAATGAGACAGGTGGTAATGCTGATAAGTTGCTGCATCCCTTGAGAAAAGATCTCTCTGCATTCCTCATAGTCTGGACTGTGATAGGATCGGATTTGTAAATGCCCTGGCATTTTGATCATTTACCTGTCTGAAAATAAATAATTTATTAACTGAGACTTTTCTCAACAGGACTGATAAATTAAAAGAATTACATTCAGGCTACATTCAATCTGTATGATACCATTGCAACACAAGCTGGTAAAAATTAACAACTCTTCACTGAAGTGGACATGGCTAGTGGTGGATATTTACTAAACCACAAAGAAGCATGGTAAATATCCACTGCAAGTCAGACACTCAGGTTTTTCCATAACACAAAAGACCAAAGAGCCAACATGAAGGAAGAACCATATTTTTAAATTAAAATTTGATAACATAACCTAATATAAAAAATAGAAGGAAACTACATCGGCACTCACGCTTACAAGTGTTTAAAACAAACAGAAAAGTAATTGTAATAACCTGAATATCAACTAAAAGCCTACTTCTTGACTGCCTCTGTAATAATTATTGGCATACACTGTGACAAATAAGTTGTTGATGATTACGGGTACAATAACTGGTTAGCTTGACTAAAACTGGTTTGAATAACTAAATTAAGCATCTTTAACTACAATTCTTATGCAAAAAAACATTGCAATAATTATTGCCATGTATTATTGTGATGTATAAACTTAAATGGGGTGTGTAAGGAACATTTAACATAAACAGTGTGTGTATTAATCTTAATTACTACACATTAAATGCACTACCTCTTTTCTGATTGGCCAAAAGCTTAAAGTGAATTTTCAAAATCAGCTCCTGGTTATATTAGAACCATGTCAAGGATGCTCGTGGTCATGGGTAATCATGTGTGACTGCAGTGCACGATTTCTAAGCATAATGATGTCAAGTTTGCACGCTTTGTGTTGTTTGCTGATTCATATATTTTTACATGTTCAGAAATAAGTAGCACTCTGTTCATGGGCATGTGTTAATTTCACCAGGAAAAGTCACAATTCAAGCAATCAGCCAGTTTATTGTAAAGAGAGTGAGAAAATCAAACTGCTTTCTGAATCTAGTGGTGTGTGAAAACAGCCTAGGTGCAGACTAAATAATTATCCTAATTGTAAATTAAAGAATGCCCCATAGACAGGAAGGGCTGGTTATTTGCAGGAGGTCTATCCTAAACCATGGTTTTATGCAATCAGTAGGCCTCAGGCTTTCTCCATAAGGGGGTTGATTGAATTAGATAAATGTTTTGGCCTCTATTAACACTGTTCACAAAAATAAATGTTCCTGAAGATTCAGCTTAATTGACGATTGTTTAGGAAGCAGTTTTGTTAAAAAACAGCTCAACTTTGTTTAAATAAGCCATTAAACTGACTTCTTGATAACCATTTTCAATCATCTAATGTTATCAACACAAAAAAACTAGTGATTAGGTTTGGGGGTAATTGTGAGTGTTCTAACTTATCTATTTTGGTAATTGCCTATGAAAATTGTCTAAAAAATTCAAATTTTTGTTCAAAATAGGATCAAATAACTTTTGAAGATACTAACAATTGTCCCATCAATGGTAAAACAAACACAGTAATAGTAACAATCAACTTTGACCGCTCCTCAATTTGAACGATGACAATTTGCTTATTTCTGTACTTCGATGAAATCTGGATTCGACCGGATCAGACCAGATCTGTTCTAAGACCGGATCACGGATTGGATTACAGATCATTGATCGGATCATGTAAAATAAAATTAGAAAATTTTGCGTGACAAAGCAAAGTAAAGTGTGCGTAACAAAATCGAGCGTAAGCCCCTCTGGCTGTATTTTCGCCCAAAAACCCCATATAGTCACTTTCACGGCTGTGTCGAGGAGTGTTGTGTAACTGCCACTACGGATGAAGGTAAGAGAGAGGTACGTATCATTTCATCAGTCAGTTAAGAAAAACGCGACACAATCCACAGTTGCTTCTTAAGGTTCTTGAGCTTCTTCCGTTGCAGGCGCATGAGGCACGTTGGAAGCCATAGTTCGCAAACTGACCCACCTAAGTGCTCCATGTTGCAAGGTCAAAGTTTCGTGCGCTATTCGAGATACGCGACCTCCCGCGGATCACTACGATATTCTACAAACGAGTAATTATTTTTAATTAGCGACATTTGGTTTGTCACGCAATCCTCTCAATGACATTTGCATTTAGCGGCTGTTCGAAATTAGTGGAGGCGCTCAATTCCCGCTCAGATCGAAGACAAACCGGAAAAAATTTGGAAAACCAGTTTGAAATTTTGACCAAAACCGAAAACCAAATGCTAACAATCCGATCTGGTCCGGTCCAATCCAGATTTTGTAGACGCCGCATCGTTCACATGACTCAAGGTCATATAATTATTAACTCATTTCAGAAATCACTCAAGATCATTTTGGGTCATATAGAGTAATTTTAGGTTATTTTAGGTCATTTAAGGTCATTTAAGTCCATTTAAGGACATTTTAGGTCATTTTAGGCCATTCCCTGTTTTAGTTACTACCAGGTAAAATTACGTAACGACTAGTTAAAAATGAACCGCCATCAAAATCAGTACCGAAGTACGCATCGACGTGCTCTGAGCATCGTTCCGAGTACAAGTTGTACCGTTACATCATTGATAAAAACTGTTACATAGCAAAAAACTACCTCGAGACTATCACACCAGAAAGCTACATACCTTTATCATTCAAGAACGAATATCGGTCAGTGCAAGATGGTTATTACCGACGAACCAGCTCGTGAGCGATCAGTTGCCGCAGCAGATAAATAGCCCTGCCAAGATAATTTGAGGTTTTAAATTCCTTTGCCAGAGGACCGTGCCATAGAAGCCAGTAATATCAATTCTAAATCTGCATGATTTCCGTCCCACCCGAACCGTCTGGTGAGAAAGTTAGTAAAAAATTGATTATGAGATCCAAAGGTCTGGTTCGAAATGTGCAGAGATTGTCGGGTATATTTGTGTGTATGACGGGGGGGGGGGGGGGAGAAGCACTTTAGCCAAGACATCTTGAATTGTTCCTTAAAGGATTACAATATTTTTCCTACCATACCATATTATGCTGTTCAATATAAAATGATAAGATATTCGTTTTTCATGTGTGTGTTGGTGAACCTAAGTTTTTTTCTGCATCTAACCGAGAGCGCATTTTTTTTAAGGGGGTGGGGTGGGGGGTTCGGATGAGGCCATTTGTTTTAGTGCCCAGGCACTTTTCGGTTCTGCTGTTAGAGCCGTTTGACGAAGGCATCTTGATAGACGGACCACTTTAAAATCAAAGCTTAAGACTTAAAGAGTTTTGATAATGTGGCTTAGATCTTTCTTTGAAATGAACTTTGATTGATATTCTATACTTATTATTTTATTATTTAACTTTCAAGCGCTGTAAAGCGCTGTGAATGCTTTGTAGAAACTGAGCTGTATAAATATTTAATAATTTTATTATTTACCAGTTCGGAATTTCTAATTTAAAGGGAGTCTCATTTTTCCATTCTAACAAAGGAACATCCAACTTTTTATCTGACCATTTCAAAGATTCATTATTAGAAGGTTTACTCTTTAAGAAAGGGTGAGTATTCCTCGTATCAATTCAAGATATCGATGAGATGCATTTTGTGGTGATTCAATATCGCATGCACAGGAAAATGAACGATCATTTAGTCGTTATTTCCTGGAACGTTCTTTCACAATAAAGAATAAGAATCGAAACAAATAAAGTTCACCCACAGAGTTTTGGGTCGCATTAGATTCATTTTTATTATTACTGTTAACAAATAGATTATTCACGATGATGAAACTAGGGTCGCACTTAAAAGACATAACGCTGAAGTATAATGGTCACTTTGAACCTACAACTTTTCAACAACAACAAGGCCTTGGGCGATGACATGCGGAATGATGAAAGAGAGGTTCAAATGTCCCAAGGAATATACCTTTACGACAATATTATGTATGGCAAATTCCGCCGTGATGCTATGTCGTTGATTCAGCTTTCCTTTGAAGAATAATGTTAATGATATTAAAATTCAAACCTGGAGAATTACACGAGGGGACAAAATAACAAGGGGTGATGTAAAACGGCGGGAACTAGTCGGTTAGTTATTATGAAAAGCCCGGTAAAAGAGTCGAGTTGAACTTTGGGTAACAAGACACAAAGTCCAATTCAATTGGAGAATGGATGATTGGAACCCAAATTCTCCTGTCGCGTTGCGCAACCCGATCCAAGGCTCCCTCGCTTTTTCGCTTAGCCTACGTGTAGCCGTACCGTCCGCGCGAGGTGAAACGGATGGGTACCTTGCGGGGGAGGGTACGGCTACTCGTAGCTAAGCTATTTTTCGCTCCACCGCCGCTATCGCGCTCCCTTTTACTTACTGAATGCTAGGAATAGGCTTTTATCTTTCATATCAAGTACTCTTGATAACTCAGATATGTTGCTTCCATTATAATGTTCCATGTTATTCAGTAACAACAAGTCATGGAATCTAAAAGTTGTGTGAGTGTTTCTTGTACTGCTTTTCTCACGCCTCTGATTTTCCAACAGTACAGAAATGGGTTTAGACTGGAATTTACGAACACAATGGATGTTGTGTATCTCCTGCCAAGAATCTGAGCTGATTCGCTTAAAGGGATAAGAGACGGGAAAAATAACAAAAATGCATATGGAAGATAACAAGCGACTAAAGCCAACTGGACCGACAGTGCTGCAGAAACAGTCTTTCGGTATCTTTGTATGTTCAGAGGAATTCCTATAAATTGATCGTTTTGATTATGGCCTTGGACTTGCGCTTGATGATGGCGGAGGCGAAGGAAGATCTTTACGTAGCAATAAAAGGAGGTTATCAAACAAACCACGACCCCTACTGACAAGACTCTAAAGGCAACTTTGGAATTCCAGACTTGTTTTAGAATAGACCCAGTTGCACAAAAAACCAAGATAAAGATTAAAACTTTAGTAACTCTCCTTAGATTTACAATTTGCTTGTATCGCAGGCCCAGTGAGAGAGCGAAGAGTCTGTCCACACTCACAGCGGTGACGGTCATCAAAGACACTGCGCTAAATCCCAAGATTACAATTTCTGCAAACGCACTTAAGTGATAGCAGAGATGTTGCTGTTCGCTCATCTGGAGAAGCAGCTCCACGGCAAAGATCGGCTGAGAAATCAGACCGACACAAAGATCTGTGATTGCCAGGCAACAAAACATGATCTTTGACGGAAGACGAAGGGAAGAATCCTTGTAAAGGGCCACAAGAATTAGAATATTTTCCAGCAAAGCGAAAGTGGAAAGAAAAAGATTAAATGCAGCAAGAAAAATGTCATGACGAGGCGTATGTATGTCGACGCAAAGAACAACTTTGGTTGTTGGATGGTTCTCATTTTCGCTCGAGCTCAACATTATTTATTCTGAAAATGAAACACATGAAAAATATGAGTACAAGAGTAATACTTGATAAAAAGTCCCAATGTGGTTGACAGATTGCGGTAAAACGGCCAAAAAATTTAGCTTTAGGCGTAAAAATTGCAAAATTTAACTTTTCGTTGTAAAAAAGAAATAAACCGTAAAAAATACATATATATTAAGATGACCACAATGAAATGCTATTAACTGCAAGAGTTAGCCGTAAATTGGCAAAAAATTTTAACCTCTTGCCCTACACTTATTTGACTCAGGCAATGAGCATTGCATCGTATTACTGTCTCTCGTTCTGGTCCTCCCTCTTTTCTTCCGTGCACATCGCACATCTCTTGGGGCCATAGACACAGCAGTCAAACATCTGCGCATAAGCGACCGTTGTAATGACTAACTACGTTGCGCGCTTTCAGGTTGTCAGAACTAAGTCATCTCACACGAGAAACAAAGAACCGAACAAGTCAGTAAGTCACAGTGTAATAACAGCGAAAACTTTTTGAGTAAAACCAGGAGCCTGGTAAAGCTCAAAAAACAGATCTAGAAAGGTAAATAAACAGGACACCTGTACTTGAATAAGCCTTACGTCAATGAAGTCTCGGTTTTCCTTCCCCGTTTTTCCTCTCCATTAGCAGATTTTTATGAACGCTTCATCCTACTTTCGCTTTGAAATTCTGTGCGAGAAATTAGCGCGCAGCCAGCCAGCGTTGACCCAAGCGTGTATGCATCGCATTTGACCGCTGTGTTGGGCTAATCAGCTTTTCTCTGCTCGCACCACAGTATAAGGACCTCAAAGGGGGATTTTATTGTAATGGTTTTCATCATTTATTACACCCATTTCGAAATCACTGGTGGTCCCTGTAATCTGACTGGCTCTAATTGGTGCGATTTATTCACGAATCGCACCATTTTTTGCTTTAAATCGCATCATTTTCCCAGCCAATGAGGAGGCTACACTGAAAACAAAACAACTAATCAGATTTCAAGGCTTATATCTAATTGAAAATCTAATTGCAAGAAAATGAAAGACAAAGAGTATCATGTGGCAAATTTTGCAACCTTTGTTTCCAAAACTCTTGTTTTTCCCCCAAAATGGATGAATTTAATTTCAAACTTGCTCAGTACTGCATCAATAAAATATTTGAACTGACCAAGTCCTGTATTTGGGCGATTTCAAAATGGATGTAATAAAGTGGTAATTGAACCTTGTGCCGTGCAATTTTGGCCTGAAATCATACTTGTGATTTCAAATCACACGTAGGATTTCAGCCCAAATTGCACTCCACTCAGTTCAATTACCATTATAAAGCGCGCGCGGCCCGGGCCGCATTGATCATTGATATTGTATTTTGACGGTCAAAAACTGATAGTATGATATACCCAAAGAGATTCTATCAGCAAAGTGTGATTACTCGTCGGGAATATTTAACGCTTTCAGCTTCATTGGTAGAGTAGTGTGTACTCACGCATTTTGTTATTTTAAGTGCAAAAAGAACATCCTTCAGCTAAGTTTTCAGAGCATTTCTCTTCGGCGAATTTAGCCCACGGGCTTTCTCTAAAATAACAGGACGAGCTGAAGAAAGGTCACTCATTGCATAACTGCTTTCACCTAAAAGAACGCATGCGCAGAATCGCTATCTAAGCAAAATGCTAATAACGGTTAAGTGCCATGTAAGACAGAACATACGGAAATGGCGACTGTCAAATTTTTTGACTTATGCTATTAGAGGAAGAGACATTGACCCCTTTTTTTGCGAAAATTATTTTCCTTCGCGTCTTCTTTTTTTTTAAGCCCTCTATGAAAAGCGAAAACGCTTTTCATATTCCACATATGTAAGTACGATCAGTTATGGTCGTACTTAAATATGTGCTTTTATGGAGAGCTTTTTAAAATAAAAGAAGTCGCAGAAGGAAATTAATGTCACAAAAAGTACAATTTCTAATAAAACAAAAAATACATACTTCAGATAACCAAAGACTATTCTCATTCGCGTAAAAGCTACATATCTAATTAAGTCGAATGACACCGCACTTTTGTGGAAGGTATTTTATTCATTGTAGAAGTCCCCAAGGAAATTTCCAAGTCCTTCTAGACGCCGTTGCATGCAAAATCTCTCTCTCCTCGGAAGTCTATTGACGCTACAGTTTCTAAAAATTTCCACATCCCCCTCTCCTTCAGCGGCGCTGGCCAATTCTTTATTCAGCTCACCTCTCGCCTTCTGCAAAAATCCTTTTGGCATGTTACTTATCCATCATAAGGCATAGGGTGGCCTTTGGGTGAGTGTGAATTAATTACTATTTATCTTTCGTCGAGACAAGCTCGCAAAATTAAAATTATTTCGATAGATGATTTGGTCACCGGCTCGGCGGCGTTTACAGTACGAAAACTAGTAACACCCCCAAAAAATGAGTAAAAAATAATATACCAGTAGAACTTTGCAAAGCTCAAAGTTCTAGGTGACTGATGCTATGTAAGAGCGTAGCTTGAGGACAGAATCCTGATCCTCCGAAGGACAAATCCAACGCTTAACTCGCTCTAACTCTGTCTCTCGACAGAAACAAGAGAGGAGTTTCTGGGCATTGATATTCACTGGCGTAGGACAAAAATCATCTACAACTAAAAGAACTGAAAAGGAACTCTCTTTTCATTATTTTAAAACCATATGGAGCGATTTTTTAATTAACCCATAACAAATTGAACGAGAGAGCGAGAGGTTTCGCTAATGCAAAGTTCCTTCATCTCGCTACCCTTCACGTGGAAAGGGTAGCGAGGTAGGGTTCCACAATGGTCGAGAGTAATCGCCAACTTGAAAAAAAATGTGGATCCAGATTATGTTATTTTATAGAAAAATTTTTTAAAGCGGTTTCAAGGCGTAAGTTTTATATTCGAGGAACGAATAAAATACCCGCTGAAAGACAGTCAACAAATTCAACCTACAATACTTGCCGTTGACTTATCGCGTAAACGTCGTTTAATGCTTAACCATTTTTTTTTTTTCACGGTAAATTTTCACAACTGTTTAACTCATTAAAATCGTAGCTTACGCTACACTAAAATCACATTTACTGAAAAGACCCTATATTTGTGCCTGATAAACGCATGTAGCTTTTACTAACTCGTGAAACTAGCGTTGGCCTTACCTGTTTGGATGAAAACTATGACAAATCACTTGCTAATCCTTGCCTTGCGAAGTCAGCTAAATACCTTGAAGGTCCTTTATTTTTCCCCCTTGTTTCTGTGTCTTCTAAATGCACAAGAAAGTGGAATTTCTGCTACCTAAAAGTGTTCTTTTCTCAGAGTATGATCCAAATATTGTCGGAGAGGACCTCTTTGATCTATTGAAAATACTAAGTTCTGATATCTAAATACAGCTGTCATCAGGCGAATATAGGTTTTTTTTTTTGTCACAGTGGCAGGTCGGAACTTTGTTTAACCGACTGAAAAGAGTTGTTCACTTGTTCAATTCAAACAAGAAATACAAAAAGAATGATCTTGACTGCTGAAGAGCTCCAAGGAAGTATAATTTCCTATTTGTCTTGAAAGGAGTCTTATTTCAGTGACACATTTCACTGTCATCCCTGTCAAGACAAAAAGCCAAGCACAAGGTGCGTGGGCCAAAAATCCGGGTAAAAAAAAAGCCAGGTTCCATAACTTACAGTACCATATCATATCATATCCCTAGGTTCAAATAGAGGAGGAAGGTGTCAACTCAAACAAACTCTTAAAAGATCAAAATAATGAGGGATGTACCTTACAATATCAGAAAGTGCAATAATAGGATTGCTACTTTGTAATCATTATGCAGAAAACGGATAATTGCTAAAGGAATCATAAAGAAAATGGCAATTGTTAAATTCAGACAGGTAGAAAGAGAGGATATGGCAACGCATTGACACTATTTTTTTTTTCGAGCGAGCGAGACAGACAAGTGTGCTATACCATTGACACGAGAAGATCAAACTATGCAAATATTTTTTCATATCATTTTCCATCATTTTATTATATCAGGACATGGCAAGAGAACCCACAAAAAGAAATATTAGCTACGCCAAAATACGAAAGTAAAGAGAAAGAACAAAGTGGCAGGACCAAGCAATTTAAATTCTGACCTTCTCACGTCCATTGACGTTTCAAGCGACAAGCTTTTAAATGAAACATAATTCTCTGTCTCAACGTTCCACTGATGCTCTCGTTTTTGTTGTTTCCGTCCTGCGCCTGGTTTTTTTGTTTTTTGTTTTTAACGACACTACAATTTTTAACTGGCATACTCTGCCGTACAACAATCGCCAAATAATATTAAACACATACTACCGTTATAACACAATAATTACGTATACAATGCTATAATAATTTAGAAATGTTAACTAGATACAATACTTTAAATACTACAAAACCCCTATTAAAAAGAATCTATAAGTAGCTTTTATTTCATCACATAGCGTGATATTACGATTTAAAAACTTACCACAGTCGAACCTGTATAAGGCGGCACCGTGTTATATTACAATTTAGCGGTGACCCTGTATTAAGCGGTCGGTTTTTAAAGTCCCCGAAATTTTCTCCCTTTAATTTCTGTAATTGTTTCCTCTATTCAGCGGTCGCGGTCACCCTTGACTGAGTCTTAGTGGCCTGTTTCTATTGCCTTCCACCTGTATTGAACGATCACTTATAGCGGAACCATCTAGGAAACTCCAACTCTGTGTACTCGTCACTCCGTCACTTCAAACAGGGTAGCCCATTTAACTTCGAGGCTGTTGTCCTGAGGGGCCCTGTATACGCTTAAAATCATTACCATATTATAGTCAATTACAAAATACACTTGTAGTCTAAAAACTTGTGGTTCAAGAAAAACTAAAAAAAATTATAACAAAAAAAAACCAAAATATTTATAATCGAATTCTAAGAATTATGCTAAGACCTTAAGGTATTATTAAAAAAAAAACCTAATAAATACATATGTAGAACTGGATCCATATTACAAGACAGGATGACCGCTGAATAAAGGTTTGGCTGTAATCAGTACCTTTACACGTTACCCAAGATAAATATCAATAATACCAAACTGCTTTTCATAACATGTATTTGCAACGATATAAAAAAGCTAACAGACCTTCTTTGCTCGCAGTTTTTCACCAACTTCAAAGGCCGTTCTTTGTGATCACATCAAAACAGTCAACTGGAGGAGGACTCTGAATAAGTTCTTCAAACGAAGACTTCAACAACTTCTCTGCGATTGCTATAGAATCCGCAAAGAGGGGTCTAAGTTTGTAACCATGTTTGTAGGTAAGTTTTACAACTGTGTAACCAACCATCAAGCTCACCGTCCACGGCCATTCGTGCGTGACTACCTGTCACGCGAGGCCATTTTGACAAGGAAGCTTGGCGTTCAAAGCCAAACACGCTTATGTCGTACACGACTAAAGCTCTTTGGTCCACTTCATCGATGCGATTTATTTCTGCTTTCATTCCCTCTGATATTTCAGAGGAGCGAGTTATGGTTGTTGGAAGATGAAAGTCAAATCATGTTCCATAAAACTGAGTTCGAAAGCCGCTCCTCTCGAACATTTTTTCCTTTTGATCGGTGCTATCAGTCCGATGCTGCATGACGGTGTCAGATTTGACATTTATATATTTTAGTTTTCGAGAAGTGATTTTTTTATTTCGATCGCTCAAATATGCAAATTTTCACCGTGAATATTACCCTAGTTGTGTGACCTCATGTAACGAATATACTAAACCAACGGTAGTTCTGTGAACATAATCCTTTGTTTATCATCTTAACTTAATCCCCTGTCATTATTGAAGCTGGGAAAGAAATAATTATTTTTTGGTGAATATTTTTGTCCGGCATACTTTTGCTATGTCGAAAAGTAGCATCAAAACAAAGACAGTTTTAACAATGACCGATATGACAGAATCTACTGAGCTTCTAGCTTTTAAAAGAAAAAAGGATGGTTATGAAGTTGCTGTCAAAATTTCTTTGTGTATTTGTGTTGTTCTATCTTGAGACGAACTCAAAGTGCGGCAAAATTTACTTGATAGCGGCTATGAAATAGACATGCTGTGCCTACTTGTCGCCACCGTTAATTGGCATAAATCACTACAATTTGCAAAAAAATCTTACATAATGACCGAGGATTAAGTTAAGATGATAAAACAAAGTATTATGTTGACAGAAATGCCGGAGGTCGAGTGGAATTGTTACACGAGGTCGCACAACTCGGATAATAGTCACGCTGAAAATTTGCATATTTGAGCGGTCGAACGAAAAAAGTCATTTCTCGAAAACTAAAATGTATTTTCGCAAAAAAACTACACCACAATTATAAGAACATATTGGGCTACAAAATATGAAAGTAGGGGTGAAAACTAATTTTGGGCGACTTGCCACGATATTTCAAATTTGTGCGATTGATGCTGACATCCTCTCTTAAAATCCACAATGCATTCTTAGATCCGTTCAAGCGTCCAACTTTGCATGAGAGCTGGAAGGATAAATCGGTCATTTCTCAACCTGTTTGGATTGAAGGAATCAATGCGATGGCTAGGCAAAAGGAGCATTGTGCCATTAAGGCATAAAACACGAATCTGTAACTTGAAAAATTATCTGGGGTTACTGAATATTTCGAATGGGCGACATAACACTTTCCCTGACCAATGGACAGAAAATTGGAAGCGTTCAGCATACTCAAATTTTCATTTTTACCACAAAAAAAGCTTCGATGATGGGATGACTCCATAAAAACGGGTTTTTTTTTAGTAAGAGCATGGGAAAGTTTGAACAGAATGTGTAAACTTTTGAGATATTACAATCGTGGCAAGATGTTTGTGAATAGAAATAATCATGCTTCAATGCCTACTCGTGGTCCATTAGGTTCGAATGAAATACATTGAGGGCCGAAAACAAAAGACAAAAGCCTTTGAACGAGAACTGAATTTCATTGGTCTACAGGAAGTCCAAACTAAATAGAGTTTAATACTCATGGGAGAAAGGTGTGGTGAAGTCACTCAAAAATGCTTTCTGTTTTCATGCAGAAAGCTCTTTAACTTTAAAATCAATCAGCCGGAGGTAAACAGTGCTTCACGCTGATGGTGAAGGGTGACAGCTTCACCGAACAAAAGCAATACTTTTGAAAATATTGTGTGATTTTTTCCAAATGCTTTGCTCAAAAGGTCTTAAAATCCACAATATATTCTTAGGTCCGTTCAAATGTCAAACTTTCCTTGAGAGTCGGGAGGATAAGTCAGTCATTTCTTAATCTGTTTGGATTGAAGGAATCAATGCGTTGGCTAGAAATGTGTCATTAAGACATAGAATACGAATCTGTAATTTGAAAAATTATCTAAGGTTACTGAATATTTCGAATGTGCGACATAACACTTTCACAGTCACTCAAAAATGCTTTCTGTTTTCATGCAGAAAGCTCTTTAACTTTAAAATCACAAAGCCGGAGGTAAATAGTGCTACACACTGCTGGTGAAGGGTAACAGCCTTCACCTAGCAAAAGCAATACTGCGGTTTGACCTGCAGCTCCATTAAGAACCAATTTATTGACTACGTAAAATAGCACAGCAGCTTGGAATTGCTTATCAACTGCACATGTTCCGTCGACAGATTGACGATTGCTTTCATCAAAGTCATCCATACAGGAACAGCAAAATTGCAGCAAAATGAACAGAATGTGTAAACTGTCCAGAGATTACAATCGCGGCAGGATTTTTTTTAATAAAAATAATCACACTTCAATGCCTGCTCATGGTCCATTATAATCCTGGAGACAGGTTCGAGTGAAGTACATTAAGGGCCGAAACAAAAGACAAAAGCCTTTGAACTACGAGAACTGAATTTCATCGGTCTACAGGAAGTCGAAACTAAATATAGCTTATTACTCATGGGAGAAAGGTGTGGTGAAGTCCCTCAGAAATGCTTCCTGTTTTCAAGCAGAAAGTTCTTTAACTTTAAAATCTCTAGGCTGGTGCTGAATAGTGCTACGCGCTGCTGGAGAAGGTGACAGCCTTTGCTTAGCAAAAGCAATACTTTGGTTTGATCTTCAGCTCCATTAAGAACCAATTCATTGACCACGTAAAATAGCGCAGCAGCTTGGAACTGCTGATCAACTCCGCGTGTTCCGCCGAGATATTGACGATTGCTTTAATCAACGTTGTCCACACAGGAACTGCAAGATTACAGAAAAACTCTGAGGTACATGATGGTGGGTTTACTGTTGACCATAGCTGAATATCGTCCTGTGCTGTTATTCTTGTTAGTTCATTCAGTTACGATTTCGAATTCCAACTACACAAAAGAGCCATGTCGGCCGTTTTCCAAGATATCAACAGATTTGGAAACAAAAGAAGGAGACACGCTTCAAACGAGGATGGTGCAATGTATGCTTATTAACCCGGAGAATGAATTAGGGAAATTCAATTTTGATATCAGCTGGGCTTTTAACGCTACAACGGGCATTAATAACTACAATTTGATCTACGTCAGTGTCGTGTTTTGGTGCCTGTCGTCAATTGAGCTCGATTTCATCAACCCAAACAACATGGAGAAAAAGAACATTGTACTGGCTCTCTCACTTAAAGGTGAGTGCAAAGTGTCGGTACAAAATCTCGCTGTCTTTGCAAAAGCAACCGACTTACGACTTCTGAGTCTAAAAGGAACGAAGGTAACATGGTTGGCTGCATCCGGCTCTGGAAACGTAACTCATGGAAATGACAGTTTCATAAAGGACATGAAAAAGCTATCATCCTTGCTGGTCCAAGACAGTTTTCCAGCAAACATACGCGCTATGTTTTCCGACTTAAACAACGTCTGGCGGGAAATGGCTGAAGTTAACTTTAAGCGAATACCAGTAAAAGGAATCCCAGAACAATGGAAGACTACCATGCCATTGCTACAAAGACTTCTCATGGTAGAATGCAATTTGACGAAACCACCAGAATTTCCTTGGAGCGACTCTACCCTGGAGTATCAACGTGGGCTGAGAAGGACAGCTGATAGTTTCCATTCTGTAACGTCGACCCATGTTCAAGGTAACCTTTACGTTCGTGTATTGCGTTTAGATTACAATAATATTGTTGACCTAACGTCTCACGAGTTCAGCGGACTGTTGCATGTGTTAAGCCTGCGAGGAAATGGCTTACGGACAGTTGGGCCGTTATGTTTTCGCAAATTACGAGGAATTCAAACGATTGACCTCAGCGAAAATAATTTAGTGTCCTTACCTCAAGATCTATTTCTAAGGTTGACCTCATTGCGGCAAGTCTATCTTCGTTCGAACAAGTTGAAGATTATTGAACAAAAACTGTTTGAAGGCCTGAAATATGTTACGGTTGCTACACTTGAGCGAAACAACCTGGACCATATTCCAAAGGGACTGTTCAGCTCATTAGATTCCCTGGAAATCCTAGATTTGGGAACTAACAACATCACAAAAATCGAGGAAAATCCTTTTTCGAAGAATGCCTCTTTACAAGTGCTGTATCTCGACAACAACAGACTTTCTAGCATCCCTTCGTGGATATTTCTTCTGCCAGACATAAGGATTATCAACCTCTCTTCTAACGGATTAAAATTTCAGGATCTTGACAAGGCATTAGATAGTTTAATTGTACCGTTCGAGGGCGAAACAAAACAGCTCAGAGACCTTGATTTGTCGGGCAATAACATTACCACACTAATAAATTCCGATGGTTTAAAAATGATTAAACGGGACGAAAGAATCAATCCAGTTTATCAAGCCAAGTATCTTTACCTTTGGAAATCGTATTCAATCAAACTGAATGGAAATCCGCTGGCTTGTGATTGCATTATGTCTGCTGTGGCGCAAGAAGTAAAGAAATTGGTGCAGAGCCGTCCTTACATTCGATCCAGGTTTTCAACCTGGAAATGTCATTGGCCACAAAGATTGAAAAACAGAATGATACTAGAGATTGAAGAAAATCAGTGGATGGTGAGAGAAGAAAAAGGTAATACCAAGTGTCCAGTCCAGTGCATCTGCCTGGAACGCTGCTCAGATGGAAGAATGATTGTTGATTGCGAAAGGAGGAATCTTACTGAAGTACCAAGCGTGGTGCGTCTACATACTGCGGCTTGCGAGAGTCTGTCTAGCCATAAACAGGTTGCGATCCCTTTGATGCCCTCCAGAACTGTTTGGTTCCTTTAGGATATAGCCATGTTGTTTCTGAAGGTACTTTGAGAGGTACCGTTGCTCGCGTCTGCAGTCAATGCAGTATTTCCGCTTCTCCTGTACGGCTTTGGGTTTTTTGGAGTTTCTCTGCTCGTGACGCATGTCAAAGAGATTGACAGCATTTCATCCATGGACATTTCTCAAATGTCTTAGGAGCTAATATACTTTTGCACCACAACGAAGAGGGCAGTCAAACTTGTTTCTTATTTGTGACTTAAGCTCTTTGACAAATTGGACTTCATCCCCTTTTCTTTTGTTTTTACCACTTCCAGATTCTGACAGGCTGTTATCGGACTGATCTTTTTCTCTTCTTCTCCATGATCGTCTTCGCTGCTTTCGGACTGAGACAGCTTCCTCTAGGACTGATCTTCTGTCTCACTTTGGGCAGCAACTTTTCTTACTTTTGCATCTTTTGAGTAATTTTCAGCACCTGATGCTTTCTTTTTAATTGACTGGACTTTAACACTGTTATCTTGTTTCCTCCCTCGAATCTTCTTTTCCTGAATCTTTTCCATTAAAACTGTTGCTGCTTCGGAATTAATTTCTTCTGTTTCATTTCTCATCCCAGATAAAGAGTTGTCACTCTCGGTTTCCGGGGGATTTTTCTTTGTAACAGATTTGGATAGCCCTTTTAAAGCCCAGATGTGTCTTTCAGCCTAGAATAAATTACAAAAATAATCACAAAAAATATCGCCGTAATAAATAAATGGAAAAAATCAATATATAAGGAAATAAATAAGTACATTAATAAATAAATAACAAAATAAATAAACTCTGATTGATGGCCACAACTTTCATACTATGTACTATGTCCTACCTCAACGTATTAAGCCACACCTATACCAGTCCCACTGCCATGTAGTAAACCCTGTTTCTTATAACAATCCAACCCTGTAGTTAGCCTTTGCCCTTCAATACAAGGTTTCTCTCATAAGAACCCAACCCTGATAAACCACATCTCTCGTACCAGCCCCTTGCCCTGTCTCTCATAAGGACCCAACCCTGATAAGCCAGATCTCTCATAAAAGACACACTTGTGACCCTATACAAATAGATAGGAAATCTTAGATTGAGAATGGTATGAGAGAAGGGGGTTATTTCTTTAAAAGGCGAGACTCTACCAAGAGAGATTGGGAATTTTAGGGAGGGGCTATTGTGAAGAGTGTAGATCTCCTCCAAATTCATGTTACTTCATGATCTGAGGGCTATTTTTTAGGGGTGTGCTTCACAATATTCCTGAGGTAAGTAATTGATCAACTTTTCCCTTAAACTAACACAATTTTCCCCACAGCAAAAAGGCTTCCTCGAAATTGTTTTTCTCCCTTTCTTCGGGCATCTGTCAACCAGCTGGGCCAGATTGTTCAAGGCTGGGTTAGGATAACCAAGGGTTAGTGTGAAATTGATTTCAGATCTGAAAGCTTGAAGAGCAAATTCAGTTTATTTCTTTTTGACTACAATTTAATAATACAGCAGTGCCTTTTTTCAATCGCAATTCGTTTTCTTTCTGTATCAATAAACACAGACACTGATGTCCGGCTTTGTATTTGGCACGAAATAACAACACTAGAGAAACAAGACCACGCGATACTTAAATTTCCATGACTGTAAAAAGGCCTTTTCAAAAATACATTTATCAAAAGCTCGGTGTATAAGATCATTGAGCGTAGGACAAGCGTAATATTGATCACTTTGCATTTCGTCAAAACAATCATTTCGGGTTCACTAACCTGGCATTTTTTGACATGGTGTCCTTCATCGCAAGCTTGCTGAAGATTCACACGGGCCTGTTTCAGTTCAAACAAAATGTTTGTCTCGCTATATCTGCTGTGTTGGTTCATCACGTAAGATGGACTATCATAACTCAAAGGAAGATTGAGTAACAAGGTCGTCAGCTAGAAGGAATCTCCAAATTTATGGAATGTTAAATGTTAATTCAACTAGCTGTGTCAAAATTAGCGTAGTTGTAAAAACAAAGTATTTAAAAACAGATCGGAAAGAACAAAACTCTTGACTATTCGGAGATATATTTTATTCCTTAGCCATTCCACGTGCACTTGTATCATATTAGTTTTTTAAATGACTTCCTACAAAAGCAAGGAAGGGCCACATTTACAAAAAAATACCTACCTTCCCCACACAAATGCACATCGGGCACAAGCACATGTAAAGCTACAGCTGCAAAGCACCATAGGTAAACATCAAGTAACTTTGTGGAACGCATTTTCTTTTCCTTCTTTTTTTTTTTAAAGGGGTCGAAGTTAAGAACTAAGAGCAGATTTATGAACCCTACGTGCTCTCGTAAAATATCTACATAAGGAAGAGTGAGACTGAAAATTTTCCATTCTAGACTGTGGGCGCATCTAGAAGTTATTTTGGGACGTCAAGCCTTATACATATGGGGGTGGGTGGGAGTGAAGAGGCGGCGCTTAAAACTGAGCTGCTTACATCTAGATATATTTTTTTCTCGATTAAAATTATTATCTCAACAATCTAAGGCAAGACACTGTAAACGTTACCGAAACGGCGTTGTGATGAGTCAAAAACTTGGGTGGGGTCATAGGGTAAATTTTAGCTGTCTCATCCTTTAAAATTTTCAACGTAATGAATGGTATTATTGTATTGTATTATTATTGTATTATTTCTTGCTAATCTTTCAGATCCGGAGGTGTGGAAAATGCGACCTCACGACTCCTAAAACGTCTGAGTTACCAGTAATGGGATCCTTGCATTTGCGCAGAGTTGTTTCTAAACACTGTGACTAAATGCCCAGCAGTTGAGTACAGTAATGCTCGGCAGTCAGGAATTTTCACAGAATATCCATTATGGGGTTCCTCCAAACTTCTTAAGAATATTAGATCTTTGTCTAGAAATGTCAAGCAATTTCAAAAACTAATTTTTTTTTAGTGGACAAATTCCCCCACACTGCCATCCTTTCCACCCATAAATTATCAGTGGTGGATCCAGACCTTGAGCCAAGGGGGTGGGGGGCGGGGCTGGCTTTTTGTTGCTTGCCCTGCCGGCTTTTCTTCCTTCTGTGATTTATTTATTTTTAACCCAAAATATGGGGAAGACCTTGGCCCCCTGGGCTCCTCTCCTAGATCTGTCACTGATTAAATTTCAGCAAGCCACATACAGCTTTCATGAATTGATAATTTCTCACGGTAACATGAGAAAAAGGATTGATTTTCTTGAAAACTCACAGCTTATTTTACCAATTCAAAATCTGTCAGGTCTGTGAAATGTACAGAAAATGTATGACTTCATGACAAACCAAGTCAAATTGCATTAGGAAAGAATAAAGTAGTCAGGACTACCCGGAATCTGTCAACTATTCTAAATAATATACATAATCAACATCAAAATTGAAAGTGTCATCATCTTTCATCATGATGTCGAAATATGAAAATGTGAAATATTGGCACAGAAACCAAGTTTTTTTTCCTTCTCTTCTCCAAATATAAGCATGTATTTAGTGGACACCTCAATAAGGCAAGCGTTGAGACACCACAACAGGTTTTATTTTAACCCTGATCCTAACATATAGAGAAATGTTCTCCATCTGTAAAAAATTTGATTGCTTGAAGATTGTATAAACTGTCCTCCACTTCATGGCCCAATTGAAAGAACAATATTATCTTTTTAAAAGTAAAAAATAAAGGTACTTAAAAACATACAGACATACAAAAGAAAAATAATGACAGTAAACAAGTACAAAGAGATGTTGAAATAGTTAACCTTAACCCTTTAACTCCCATAAGTGGCCAAGAAAGAATTTCTCCTTACAATATCAATACAATATCAATACAATATCAATAAGATAAGTGATGAGAATAAAGAGAAAAATCAATTTGAGGATTGAAAATGGATCCAATACATAATTCTCCAAAGTAACATCACAAGACTTGTATGGCAGACAGTAAGGAGAATTACTAATGAGATCTTTGGAGTTAAAGGGTTTAGGAATATTGAGAAATCAGCAGCCATATCGGAAGGGATCCTTATATCACTAAGGATTTGAGTATCCTTCCACCATTATTTTACACTCGTGGGTGGCCAAGTAACAATTTCATTTTCAATAAATCACACAAGATGTAAATAAACAGGAATGAATCAAACCAAAAAGTTCTTTGTTTCACTCAACAATGCACTACAAAGGAAACTTCTAGCACTGAATAACAAAGGCAGATGAATCGCGCATTTTTTCGACCGTGGAAAAATCGTATATACGCGTCTGACTACCCTGCGTCTGAGGGTATGAAATTCGTCTGCGCCGTTAACGTATACGCGAGCAGTACTGTAGATAGTCAAATGAAAACTTTTTACTTATTAATAAAATTTACTGTTGTGTTTCATGTTCACATGTTGCGACAACTCCACCTTTCAGTAAATTCGATTAATGGAAAACATGAGAAAATACCATCTAAAACTTTTCAACCTATTTAATATAGCCAATAACAATATCAACTAACTTTAAAATTAAAGAGAAAACTTGATTGACGTTTGGAATTGATTTCTGTGATGGAAAAATGAAATCCAGGTGCTATCTGAAGTTTTCTTAAAGACACCCACATTGTATGCAGAAAAATGGTGGGGCAAGCAGTCATACCTGGCAACTTCAAGAGGAAAAAAAAGAGAAGCCCTTACGATTCTAGAATAATGTTTTACTGACTCACTGTTCTCACTCCTCCAATCGACCAGTAATGTAGTGACGCGAAGTAGTTCACCGTCGTTTCTTTCGATTTTCCCTCAATTCCCCCGAACTGAAATTAGACGTCACGCTCATTATAATATAATTTTAACCGATGCTGACATCATACACTTCATCTGAAGAAGAAAACATTCCCTATCTTCGAAAATTTTATCAAAACATCAGGAACAGCAACGAGCGTCGTCCTAGGCTGTTTGAAGGTACCGCGGACTAGCATGTGTGTTAATCGCTTTGGAGGTTTTGAGAACATCGTCCTCGTCAATTATTCCCCCCCTCCCCACCCCCCCTGGCTGGTCTCTAAAGCCCCTTGAAGAAAAACTCTTCTACAGCCAGTCTTTAAGAGTTTTATTTCAGTTTTTATTCAGAATAATATGGGGCTGGAAAATAAACTATCGAGAACTCCGTTTTTAGGCTTGGCTGAATCTATATCTTATACGTCAAATTTACGTCAAGATTCGTAACGTGACTTGCGTGACGTGCAAAAAAGTGATTGCCATGATTGGTTACACAGCTGCCACGTACCAAGATGGAGTCCTTCGTCGACCGTAAGCTGGCGACAGATGAGCAGGAATCGTTCAAGATTCGCCTGATCACGACTGAAGAAGAAATGCAAAGGTTTGCAATAAAACCAATGGCGAAGGAACGCTGGCGGCCGGGTTTAAAGGACGCCGAATTTTTTCTCGCTTGTGATGCCACGGCAGCTTTCGTTGGTGAACTGAACGGGAAACCCATAGCCACTGTTAGAATTTCAAAATATGGCGATAGCTTTGCTTTCATCGGAGCTTATCTAGTGGACAAGGCATATAGAGGAAAGGGATACGGTTTGAAGATCTTCAATGCCGCCGTTTCAAGTGTGAGGCCAACCAGCAACATCGGATTATATGCTTTGCTTCACTTCGAGAAAATGTATGAAAGAAGCGGATTTCGAAGTCACTCTTATGCGGCACGCTATGACTTCCATCTCCCAACAGCCATGGCTTGTTTTCTAAGAATAGCTAAGAAAATCCCCGTAGAAGTCAAAGCTATAGAGGACGTAGAACTAAAGAACATATTTCGGTACGATACGCATGTGTTTGGCTTCGAACGTAGCGCGTTCTTATCGAGATTACTTCGTGCAGAGGGTACCCTTGGATATGTGGCCGTCAACAATGACGGTTTAACCGTGAGTTATATCTCTGCCCGACCGACTTTTCTTCAAGAGGAAGGTTACTTAATAGGACCTCTGTTTGCGGATTCTAAAGCCATCGCAGAGGCTACTGAAGGCATTGTTCGAAAAGCTTTCTCATGAAGAGAAAGCTGCCCCATTGGTTTGCATGGATGCCTCAACAAAGCAAGGCATGGAACTTGGAGAAGAACTTCAAGGAAAAAAGGTGTTTGATTTGGTTTACATGGTGACAAAGGGTCTCCCTAATACCTGTTTGGAAAAGCAGTTTGGTGTCACTATTGTTGACCTTGGATGACACAATAAGGAATTTAAACAATGCTATAGGTGTGTATCGGCTGAAGATCAACTTCATTGAGATCCTCAATCAAAGTTGGGAATTCCTAACATAAGTGAAATGTGAAACGCGTGTCTGGCCTTTAAGAGCATTGTATGATAAAAGAAAGAAAAAAATCAACAGAGAAAACACTAGCTCTATAAAAATCGGTCAAATCAGATGGGATTTTGCTAACCCGAGGAACTTATTTCCATTAAAACTTGTTCATACATTTTTTCAAGTGGTAGAACTTTAAATAAAGTGTATTAGAAGTTTATTAACATATTGTTTCAATTGAATACATTCAGGTGTTTTGTAAACCGTTGGGAACACATTTTTGTCGTCAAATGATGTACTCCTTTTCTTTCTTGTATATTTTGGGGTGAAAAAATAAAGTTGTTGTTGTTGTTGTTCCTTAGTGATTCAACTTGTTCTATGGTATTAACAACAAGCACAGTAATTAAGTGAATTTTAATAGACGCCCTTCAGGCATACATTGAGTCAAATTTCCCTGTGGAAAAAGGGATGAGTGTGGAGCTGATATTTTAATTCTCCACGAACAGATACCACACCATAAGTGCCACAACATCTTAGGCTGCATATTTGTTCAGCTGTGCAACAAGCTTTCCCGTATTTTCCTTAATCTAGATTATTTTAAAATAAGTGATTAAAAGTTTAAAGGGATCCAGCTGAATTATGGCTCATAAAAACGTGCACTTTCTACCACAACAGTTACGGAAGAAAAGGCTCTGCCTCAAAGCTTGCAGATGAAATTACGAAATGTTCACCTAAACTGGAAAGGTGCGAAGACATGTAATACTTAAAGGAATATTTTAAGATGCAGCTAACGAGGAAATGTCTAATTTGAGGTGCATGTCATGTGGTAAACTACGTTTGTTGATGACAGGCACTTCGGTAAACTTGTCACCTAAACTAGCGCTGGAAAATATGAAACCATTCTTCATGTACAGTTGAATCGCTGGCAGCAGTGTAGACGTTGTTTTTAAGAAAACCAATTTTATTCTATTTGTCTTGGCATGTGAGATAAGTTCATTAATCAGGTTATTAGCGATCCCCATTCTCCTACAACTCGGGACAACGTACATGCGCTTGAGTTCATAGACGCCTTGTTCGAAGTTTTCCTCGTGAACGAGGCCCACCATCCCAACAACTCTTCCATTAAACTCTGCTACCCACAAGTGCGACTGTTGAATCGACATGTAGGACTCTTCGATGTCCTTTAAATCACCTGAATTCAGTGTATGATTAATATAGAGCCAGCCTGTCAACTGCAAATATATGCAGATGAATGCCAAAACCATGCATGCCATCACCAAAAACACAGCAAAGATCCATGCCGACCAAATTACTGCTGCAAGTATGGCAAATATAGCAGCCATAACAATATACCTTACCAGCAATGATAAATATATTACTGTGATACTCTCTATAAACTCTTGATATCCATCCTTAAATATGTTTTGGCATGCTGATTGGTCCTTACGTTCGAATGAACGAATGATCGGCAAGATCCTGACTGCTTTGTTCTCGGTTAGTGATACCAACTTCTCTCTAGAGATTGACGGAGCCATTTGGAGCTGTGAAGAAAACAATTTTGGCGGCGGTCGCATCAAACTTCACTAATTGAATCTAACTTCAATCACAAACCCACTTCGCTCCAAAAAGAAATTTAAAAAAATCGAAAAAGAATTTGAGCGCCGCTGTCAAAGTGTTTTGGGAAGGCAGATGCCTAAAACTCGGGGATACCCCAAACACTTTGACAGCGGCGCTCAAATTCGTTTCACTCCAAAGAAAAAGGATAAGATGAACGAGAAAAATCCTGCCATCGCAGGTCAAACTAGACTAGCTGACTAAAGTATTTTTTCCTGATGAAATTTTATCCTGGCATATCTTGCATACCATGGCAGCTTATGGTTGAAGAAAACATGAATGTTTGTGTAGCCAAAATTTGGAAGTCTCAGAGGCAGGACATCGGGTCCTTCAAAGATTTTGCAAGTTACAAAAATTGAAAAGTTTTTCGAATCGAATGTTTTTGAAAAATCGAAAAGCACGGATATTGATTATCACCGCTGAAAAAAGATAAAAAACAGCATAATAAGCGATAAATCTAAAAAGAATTGTTTTCCCATTTTCAATTTTCCATTACATTTTCCTATTCCCCATTTCTATTCTTCATTTCCTATTCCTCATTTCCTAATCCTCGTTTTCCACTCCACATTTCCCGTTCTCCATCCTTCATTCTCCATTCCCCATTCCTGCTTTTAGTAACAGTAATAATAAAAAAATGATATAACTTCGAAGCGTGAAGAATGCTCCACTGTTGATGCGTTTTTTACTACTGCAATAATTCCGCAAATTGGGATTTGTCTTTTCATAAAATGTCCTATATTCCTATTTCTTATATTAAAGTTCACACGGCAACCAGGTGGACAATCAGACATAGTTTGAAGCTACACTGGTTTGCAGATTGAAATTCTGTCGGCCTTTCCCACTCTTGTTCATATTTGAAATTCAATTTTTTTTTAACTTCATGGAACTTGGAAATTTTGTGTGGGTCTCTTGAAACTGGACAACGTTCCTTGAAAATTCGGAACAAACATTTAGACGTCAGGCGTAAAAATTGTCAAATTTTAACAGTTGGTCGTGAGAAAAGTTAACCATAAAACTTTCTCTTTTAGCCGCAAAAATCATCACCCCATTGAGAATTTCTAACCGTTCTGTATATACTTCTGAAATATCCATTTAACACAAATCGTAGTAATCGCCTGACATTTAATCGCCAATAAAATAGATAAACTTCCCTATTTGTTCCTAAAAATTCAACTGCAGGGAATAAAAGAAAGGAATAATATGCAGTTACGTATCATGAACTACCCATAGATATTTTGATTACCTTAAATCGAGTTGCAACGGATCAATTTCAAATCTCCAGTTGTAGAGGATCAGTTTCAATATGACACAAAGAGGCAAGCTAGTATATACACAGGCTTCTCAAGCTCAAGTCTGATGAAATTTTAAACAGCCATCTCATGGCTGCATATAAACCTTCCTTTGCATAAAATTGACAAGTATTTATTGTATAATAATGATACTTTTTGAAATAAACGACAAACGTTCATAAACTTGAAAAGCAGAGACAAATTGATATTTAAAATCACTTTAAACAATTCGCTTAGAAATTACAATCATTTTCGTTTCTTTGTCATCTCGCCACCTAAATGCTTAAATTAATCACTAAATGACATGTACAACGATTACATTGTGTAAAGGAAATAATACAGAGGATATCAAAGACTTCAATTCTACCCTCAACTTGAGAATAACCTTTGTCGATGGATGGCAAATGCGATTCAAGCAGCTTAATTCAAATGAAGAAACTTCGAGATATTCAACGGTATTGCTAAATCAAACATTGTCCTAACGTTTATCAATAAAAACTTAAGAAAGATATCCCGCAAACGATAGAAAACTTGGCCCAGGTAACTTAAACAGGTAATATTTTCGGTAAATATGCGAGAACAAGGTGGGATATTTTTATTTAAAAAAATGTTATTTTTACAGATTCATTTGGCCGTCTGCCATGCCGAGGCACGCTTAGCCCAGGAGGACATATTGAAATTCAAATATTCTCAGAACGTTTTTAAGCAAAATATGTTTGTTCTTGCAGGTATTACCCAGAATATGCTCTTCATTCGAGAAAGTGTCGTAGAGGTGGACATGGGGGGTTCTGGATATAAATAATAGAACAAACACAGCATCGCCGCAAGAAATATTATCAACACACCGACACCGCAAGATTTACTTGGTCTAAATGTTTCCATTTTTTTTTAACGTCATTACCGTTACTTCTATTTTACAGACATACAAAACACATCACAAGACATTCCTACCGCGTTCTCCGCTTGTAAAATTCCTTGTTGTCGCCTACACTTCAAAGATGACTGCATAAATGACTGCAAAGATGATCCAAAGAAGTTACCGCTGCCAAATGGGTCAGTCGTGCATCCTTTGAAGTTAGAATATAATCCCACAAAATGTGAAATTTACAGTTTGCTTCCTTTGATGTCACGACTTTCTTTGTCTAGTTTTATGTTTCATATCCATTTTCTTTTTCAAGAGAAAAGCTTATATAGTTAGTCATCGTGGTGACTAACACTGACAGCTAAGTTTATCGTTTGTCTCCTGATGTAGTCAAAGATGATGTCCACTGGTTGTACTTCATCTTATAAAGAATTGGATGGTCCGCTGTCATTCATTGGTTTAACAACAGCTGCGATTGGCACATTTCCATTCCTGTTGCTTGGCAAAACGTTCCGCCACGGTCGACTCTCGTTCTTCCTTGCAAATAATCTTCGCTTTCGTCGCTGGCTCCTTGATTGTCTCTTGAAATTGGACAGCATTCCTTGGAAACTCATAACATATTACATTTGAGACTGATAAAAACCCAATAGTTATTTAGCCGTCAAGCGTAAAAATTGACAAATTTTGACCGTTGGTCGTGAGAAAGTTAACCATAGAATTTCCTCATTTTGCCGCAAAAATCATCACCTTATTGAGAACTTCTAACTGTTTTGCACATACTAATGTAATATCCATTTTTTACACAAATCGTAGTGATCGCCTGATATTGAATCGCCAGTAGGATAGATGAAACTTCCCTATTAGTTCCTAAAATTCAACTACAGGGCATAAAAAAGGAATTACATGCATTTGCTTATAATGAACTACCCATAGATATTTTGATTACCTTAAATCGAATTGTAGTGGATCAATTTCAAATCTCCAGTTGTAGTAGATCAGTTTCAATAAGAGGTAAGCTAGTATATACATAGGCGTCTCAAGCTCACGTCTCCTGAAATACGACAGGAATAACTGTGATGGTAAAGCAAGCTTAAAACGGCAGAGTTCTATTGATTTTACGTGTAAAATGTTCATATTTCGAAATATTTATCACTGTAAATCGACCATATTTCGTTCCCCATACAATTCCTTAATAACGTGTTCAAATTCTCAACAGTTCCTCTCGTACAACGAGAAGGGTGACGTAAATTGAATTTATTGTAAACAGCCATCTCATGGCTGCATCTAAAACCTTCTTTGCATAAAATTGACAAATATTTATTGTGTAATAATAGTACTACTTTTTTAAATCGATGGCAAATGTTCATAAAAACGAAAAGCAGAGACAAATTGATATTTAAAAGCACTTCAAACGATTCGCTTAGGCCTAGTTTATGCGTCGCGCTACAGTCGAATTTAATTTAGACGAATTTAATTCAAGGTCCCACAAGCAATTAAATTCGACAATAGCGCGACGTCTAAAACGAATTAAATCCGTTTGGTAAATTAAATTTGTCCAAGACGTTTTATCTGTCTTGGTAAGACGTATAAAATATTGATAACGCCTCTTCAGTTTTAAAGTCGCACAAGCGTCGCGTCGAATGAATGCATACACTTTCTTGATGTATTTCAATTTATTTTGGCAAGCCCGTAGCGACCCGTGGCGAGCTTTTCAAGTATTCCGCATGCGCAAAAGCTCCTCTTGGGCACTTCTCGCGCGAGTTTACGTAGTAGTTTATGGCCATGGCGCTTTGGAGGAAAGTTTGTCATCTTCTTGCAGTAATTGTGAGAGATAAACGAAGTATTCTTGTATAACGTGTGGTAAAAGTGTTTGTGTTCTATTGGAATGTTCGATTCCTGAAGTTAATATCAGCTGGCAACCAAATAAACGTGTTGGGTATTTTCTCAAGTGCGCTCCTTGTACAGAAAAGCTTGTCAAAGATTGTCACAGCAAAGTGGATGAGAAAGACCATGGTCAGAGGGATCTTACAACATGTATTCGCGAAGAAGAAGAAGAAGAAGAGTCAGATTCCTGGAAAACCAACACTTGCCCAGATGAAGCGATGTGCATCTACGATGTGCATCTGTGCATCTACGATGGCCAACAATACTATTTAATAAAAGTTCTTAAAGTTATGATACTCTTTACAGGCTTTCAGACCGCCAGGAGGGCACTGGATGGGGATGTGGCACCCATCTACAGCACCCCAACAGTAGGGAATTGCCAAAACGTTGTCATATCCACCATTTTCTCCATAATATTCTCTTTGGTGATTGGAAAATGCGCTTGCACCGAAGGTTTCCACAGGTTTCTTATGATCGCTTCATTTGATTTTGCGCTTTAGGGCTCTATGCCGAACCACGCTCGTTAGAGCTAGCCTTAAATTTAAAGGGTTCACACAATAAAATTTCTCTGACCAACATGACATCTGTTTTGTTCTGTCCACTCCATCTACGAGTTAAACATACAATACATTTGAAAAATAACCCGACGAATTCAAGCCTTATACTATTAAAACTTTTCTAATAATCGACACATCCCTTTTGAAATTATTATAGCAAAAAATTACAAAGTGTAAAGCTTATAAGAGTCGTTCTGCCATGGCATATCGAAGACAGAAATTGTTCTACATGTTATATGTGTAATGTTAAGGCGATCAATTGCCATCAATTGTATACTCATTATTTTTTCCAGCTATTTTGATTCAAGTGTCGGAAGAACGCAATCATCTCGTGTGTACAAGAAGCGCCTACTTGTCTGCTTGTGAACAT